>NC_056750.1:299138618-299346118 GCF_019279795.1 Protopterus annectens
ATCACCTCTGTGGCTCTGCTCGACAGTGGCACAGGAATATAATTTTCTTGGGTGGCAAAAGCCCAGGGTACCTTTTTGGCTGGGCTTGTATAGGCCCCAGGGCCGATAGCCTAGTACCTACCTATGAACCTTTGAACTTATGGCCGCCCGGTATCTAAAGTAGCTGGGGACTCTGTCCCATCAGTCTCGAATGAATGAAGATTGACAACATCAAATAAAGAAATTATGTTCTTTCCATAATGTTCAATCTTTATTGTTGCTCTTCATTCTTGACATCCCACCCTCCTACTCCCTCCAAAAGGCTCCTAGAGGTTCGGACCTAATCCTGGGACGTTATAAGGTTATACCTTGGACAGGGCTTCTGTATTTTCTTCACAAGGCAAACTCGATCTGAGGTAATGGGAAAGAGGGGTTTAGTAGGTAGAGCTTTAGCTCGAGAGTTTTTGGCTGGTGCAAGCTGTGTGTAATGGTCAAGTCAGTTCTGAGAGGTTGAAACTGAACCCGTCAGTCAAGAATGAATGAATCTTGACAACACAGAGGGAACGTTATGGTAAGAACATAACTTCTTTTTACGTGCGTATAGTGAAGATCATTGCAGAGTGAGTAAAATTGTAGAGCTGGACAAAAACTGAATGAGCTCACTGGGCTTTCTTCACTCTGCATTTAAAGTTAAGGATGGCTTAGCCAGTACTTGCCTGTTTTGAGTAATTTGCATTGAGGGAGAGAGCGGGAGTATTGGCTACAATGTGGGTGCCTGGTAAACTTGTTAGTTTCAGTAGATTTTCATGTTTTTATATTTTATAACCAGTGACCCATGCCTAGGAGGCTGGCCTTCTAGGCAGTGATTAAAATTTGTAGATTGCAAAAGTGAAGGTTGTTTGTCCTACCTGTCTGTTTTTGTTAGGTGCATCAATGATTATCTATTCCCCAGATTATGTGGTCACCAGATTGAAGCAATCTGCTTCAGTAAATCAAAGCTGGAGTCCAGGTTTGGCAGTGAGTCAGTTCAGTGTTTGCACATCAGAAATCTTCAGAGCCATTTCCTTTGTTTAAAATGCTGAAAGACTGACAGAATACATACTAGTGCTGGGCTGAGTACCGTTTTTGAGTGTTTTTTTTTTTTTTGTGAAGAGGAAGACATATATTTATGATGATGATTTTCCATTGGACAACAATTGCACTAAAACTGGGAAAAGAAACTTTACTTATTCATTGTAACCTTGTATGTTTTTTTACAATGGCAACTGAGTAAACCTCATATTGGGAAGGTTAGTGATGATGATGATAATAAATGTCATGTGGCTTCTGAATGCTTATATCTGTGGAACTGGGTTTTGTCTTGAGCTTACAGTCTGCACAGTTTCCTTTCATAGTAGCAGACAACACTACTGCTTGTTCATTCTGCAAAATGTTCAATCCATATTTCGGCCATCAAAAAATGAATACCCCCTGTGCACTGAAACAAATCTGTGAATGTTCTTCGTGTTTCACTGTTGCAGTCATTACATTTGGGGTAATCTGCTGGTAGGTTGCCCTCAGTCGTCCTGAATTCAAAAGTCTTGGGTCCTGCGGCGGTTGCTGTCTCCTCTTCCATGATGTCAGGGGTATAAAGCATGCAGCCGACACCATTTTCTTCAGTCTTTCTTGCCGCGCGGTGCCCGAAGCAGAAACATTTCGCAAGTGCCAGTCGGCTGACTACTGAAATATTCGAGTTTGAGTTTCAGAACCGAAGTCTTCACTAAAGCTAAGTACCCCGTTGGGGAAACTTTTTTTCTTGCTCCATACCGATGTCAGAAAAAGTTAATAATTGTATTACTTGTGGGAAGCAAATACCTCATAAGGATTTCCATTTATACTGTATTCCTTGCCTAGGCCCTGAACACAACGTGCCTGGCTGTCGGTTTTGTGTTAGATTTAACCAACGCACTATTAAGCATCGGTATATTTTTGCCTCAAAGTATTTTGGAAACAGATTTAACTACCCAGAAATGTCGTCTGATAGCAATCTGACTACCAGAGTACATAAAAAATGCAAAGAAAAGGACAGAGAGAGACTGTAGAGGTCCAAAACTGACAACAAAGCTTCTCCTAAGCCAGTTGCCGGTTCGCCGGTACTCAGTGAGGTGCTTTTGCAGCCCCTGATACCCGCTACTTTCGATTCGCAGGCCCCTACCGACACCCATGTGAAGTCCGGCATGCCGCGAAATACTCAAAGTATTGGACCCATGGATGCATCTCCCTCGGATGGGTCCGGAGCCGCTGAGCAGGCACCGGCTTCTGTGGGTGTATTCAGGCCTCAACGTTTGTATATCAAACCGACAGCTGCAAAAACAAAGGCAAAAGCAACTTCTAAAACTAAAAAAACGACACATGAGCCACGTGCACAGGCCTCAATGCCTAAATAACAAATTATCAAAATGGCTGAAGACCTTATTACCTTGATCAGGGGTACCCATCCCCCTCCAGATAAGAGGCCTAGGCAAGACACTGATTATGAATCTTCAGATCAGGTTTCTATTTCTTCTGATTCCTCTTCTGATCAGGAATTATCTATACCTCCCTATGAGGTTTCAGATGCAGAGGAGTCTATACCATCTGCATCACCTCCTGAGGATTATTCATTTGGAAAATCCTTGCATACCTTGAGGGAGCATTTTCATTGGGAGAGTCAAGATTTCTCAGAATCAAAAAAGAGACTCTGGGATTTCCTTCTCCCTCAGCACAGGCCTTTAGCCATACCCCGTTTTAGACGTTGTGGATGATGTGTTTTCGGAGTCAAGCTTGACCCCCTGACTCTCTACCTCCGGCTCCCAGCAAGCCTGACAGATATTACAGGGTCCCTGACTCCCATAAATTTTTATTTAGAAACCCTGCTGCTGATCCTGAAACTATTTAACAGGGTCCAAAGGGAGTGAAGGCCTCAAAAGCAAAAAATCCTACCCCCTCTGCCAGAGATTCAAGGGCACTGGATAGATGGGGGATTAAAAGGTTTCTACATCTGCAACCTTGGCAATTAGGGCCTTAACCTGTCAATTTCATATGCTCAAGTATCAACAACATGTTATGGGATTGCTGAAACAGAAAATGATGTTGATTTCTTAATGTGCAGAAAATAAAGAATTGCAGGATTTATTGCATGCAGCTGAACAGCTTGGAAAGCATACTTTGCAATGTGTTTTTTATTCCTTAGAGGCCTCCTGTAGGGCCGCAGTTACTGGATCTGTAATTAGGAGGCATGCCTGGCTAAAGGAACAAAATTTGCCTGATCATATTAAAGCTAAATTGCTAGATGCACCTTTACAGCATGATACTCTGGTATTAAGGCAGAAGAGGTTTTAAAGAAAATGGAAGATAAAGCTAAGTCTATGCAAAACTGTAAAAGACTTCTTACAAGTGCAGCCACCAAGATTCAGTAGACACTGGCCTACAAAAAATTGGTCCTTTCCTGTGTCAGACAGAGCTCAAAGGGCCAAATCCAGACGCCCTAAGGGTTCCAGATACCAGGCACAAGATTCATACAAGTCAAAGCAATGGGCGCGCTTCTACCTCCAAATCTGGAGGTGATAAAGCGCAAACCTACAGAAAACAGTCCCAATGATTTCCCTCTGCCTGCAACAAGCACTTATCTTTTGGCAGCACCCTTAGGGGGAAACTTTTTGCTCAAAATTGGCAGCTAATAACCCAGGACAAGTGGGTGCCAAACATAGTATCACAGGGATACAGATTCCATTTCCATACTCTGACAATGGCAAACGGTTGGCCAGATCTTCCAAACAATCAATGGGCAGAGGCACAGAAACAGGTTACGTCCCTCATGGATATGTGGGCCAGTCAGCCAGTACCAGAACAGGAAAAAGAACAAGGTTTTTACTCAAGATTGGCGGCCAATACTGGATTTATAGATTTTGAACACATACTTGGACATTCCAAAATTCAAAATGCTGACTTTGCAGCAGCTTCTGTCCATGCTAGGCAAGAATGCCTGGCTGGTGACATTAGACCTAAAAGAGGCATACCTGCATGTCCCAATAAGACAGTTGTGCAGAAGATACCTCAGATTCAAGGCTAGCTTAATGCATTACCAATTCTGTGCACTGCCCTTTGGCTTATCTACTGCGCCCAGGGTCTTTACAAAGGGCCTGGCACCAGTAATTGCACTTTGCAGACAAAGAAGTATTCAAATATTTCCTTACTTGGACGACTGTCTCATTCAAGCAGAGAACAAGGACATTCTTCTTCAACACCTGGCATTTGTGAAAAGGCTTCTAACATGCCTAGGATACTCAATAAACGAAAAGAAATCACAACGGGTACCCTCTCAAAAGATAACAGTCCTGGGTGCAAGCTTGAATACAACTGCTAAAATGGCTTACCTCACGCCAGACAAGCAAAGGCAACTGACTACTTACTTCAAACTGATGGCAACAAAAACCCAGTTATCTGCAAAACAAATTCTGCAGGCTTTGGGCTTCATGGCATCCTGCATCCCACTGATTCCATATGCAAAACTGCATATGAGGAAACCAGTGGTACCTAAAAAGTTTATGGAGTCAACATTGTCACAGTCTAGAAACAATGATTCCTCTCATTCCCTGCCTACAACAGGAGTTTCTATGGTGGCCAAAGGCATATCACCAGAATATGGGACTGGCCTTCACTCTACCCCCTGCCAGTCAAACCTTAACAACAGACGCATCAGATTATGCCTGGGGGGGGCCCACATGGCGGCAAAATGCATTCAGGGCATATGGATCCCAAAACAAATGCATCTACATATCAACCAGAAAGAAATGCTAGCTGTTCAAAATGCTCTAACAGCCTTCAAGGATTTACTTCATCCAGGACAACTACTGATAAAGATGGATAAGACCACGGTCATGCAGTATATAAACAAGCAGGGGGGGCACACACTCATACCCCCTTTGCAGATTAGCCATGGCACTGTGGGACACAGCTTTGACTTACCAAATACATCTTCAAGCTCAATTCATGCCAGGAAACCTTATGGATCCTCACGAGTGGAAACTAGATCCACAAGTCTTCAGCATGACAACAAAGAAATTGGGGAGCCCAGACATAGATCTGTTTGCCTCTCCTCAAAATTATCAATTGGAAAGATTCTGCACAAGAACTTATCACAGACAAGCATGAAAAGTGGACACCCTATCCTTCAGTTGGAAAAACCTATCAGTTTACATCTTTCCTCCTCTGCCTCTTCTTCCCAAGGTCCTCCTAAAAGTCAGACAAGAGAAACCAAAGATGATACTAATTGCCCCGTACTGGCCCCACCAATACTGGTACCCACTCCTAAGGAACTTGTCTCAATATCCAGCTTGGACCTTCCCTCAGAGACCTGAACTACTGTCCCAGCAAAACAATCAGATCCTGCACAATCAAGTGCAGACATTGAACCTGGCAGATCATGTAGTTATACAAACAACACCTCTCAGTAAAGCTGTGATGGATGTCATTGTGGAAGCCAGAAGGCCTTGTACTAGAAAATCTTATGCTGATAAATGGAAGAGATTCTGTGCAAGCACAAGAAATTGATACAGCAGAACCAAATATTCCTCAGACATTACAATACTTGCTGAGAAACTTGACAAAGGCCTATCTTTCTCATCAATTAAAATCCATGCCTCTGCCATTTCGGCTCATTACAATACAGAGCCACCAATCTTTTCTCATTCTCTACTAAAGCAGTATCTTAGAGGAGCCAAAAATGTAAGGCCTCTTAGAAGTTCACCAATACCTGCATGGGACCTCAATTATGTGTTGGAAAAGTTCACCCTGCCACCATTTGAACCAGCTGCTTCTGCTGATTATAAAGTTCTTATCCTGGAAAATAGCTCTGCTACTAGTAGTTACTTCAGCAAGAAGAGTTTGAGCTACAGGCCCTCATGGCTATAGAGCCTTTTATCATATTTTTCCCAGACAGGGTGTCTCTGAGGACAAATCCTACATTTATGCCTAAGGTGGTTTCCAGTGTGGCTCCTAACCAAACTATTCAACTGCCAACCTTTTATCCAAATCCGCAGAACAAAGGGTAGAGGATTCTGCATTCCTTGGATGTACACAGACAGCTAAGATTCTACTTGAGCAGGACTAAAGCTCTAAGAAAAACTGAGCAATTACTAGTGGCATATGCTGCAGGATCAGAAGGAAAGGCTATTTCAAAGCAGACTATTTCAAAGTGGATAAGCCACTGCATTCGTTTCTGCTACCTACACCATGGTAAACCTGTGCCCAAGGGCATTAGGTCTTACTCCACCAGAGCTTCAGCAGCTTTTCTCAGAGGAGTTACCAACCAAAGACATTCTAGAGGCTGCTACTTGGAGTTGTGTTCACACCTTTACAAAGCATTATCATTTGCCTCTTTAAGTCCAGGGCATCTAATGCTGTTTAGCTCCGGCAACCCAACCATAGCTTTGGGATTCTACCCAAATGTAATGACTGCAACAGTGAAACACGAGCATAGTACAGATGTCCTTCAAGGATGCATCTGCAGTCCTAACAAATGGGTTGTCCTGGCCTCAGGCAGCCCTTCGGTCGGCCGGATTCCAAAGTCTGGGTCTGGCCTCGGCTGATGTCGCACTTCACCCGACGTCATAGCTGCAGTTCAGCGGGTATAAAGGCATCAGCCGACGCCATTTTCCTCAGTCTTTCTTGCTGCGTGGCGCCCGAAGCAGAAGCTGTTCGCAAGTGCCGGTCGGTCAGAACCAGAGATTGCTACTACCGAAGACTTCTAAAAAGCTAAGTACCCCGTTGGGGACTCTTTCTTGCCTCAGCCGATGTCAGAAAAAGTGAATAACTGTTTAACTTGTGGGAAACAAATACCTCATAAAGATTTCCACTCTTACTGCCTACCTTGTTTAGGCCCAGACCACGACGTAGCAGCTTGTCTAGCCTGTGCTTCCTTCAACCGACGGACACTTAGACGTTGGTGGGAGTTTGCAGAGGAGTTTTTCGGCTCCGCTTTTGCTTATATCATGCCGTCGGAGACTCCGACTTCACAATTAGCTAAAAAGCGTAAGGAAAAGGACCGACACTCGCGGTCCGCAGTTTCGGCCGAAACCGTGGTTAAGCCAAACGCGAGTGTCTCGGTTTCGGCTGAAACCGAGTCCGCGGTTCTTCCTTCGGCCGAAAGCATGCCTCCTACTACCGAGGCCTCTTCCAGCATGGCTGAATCTGCTACGGAAAATCCACCTGCTCTTACAGTTTCTCAGGATTTATCAGATACTATCCCCTTAGATGTATCTACTCCTGCACGTGAGCTGCTAGGCCCCCTGCATCCATGTCAATTAAGGCTTTTGCCAGGGCTAAAGCAGCTAAATCTTCAAAGGCCGGGCCTGCTAAAACCCCCTCTCACAGGCCTAGCTCTAGTACTCAAATGCTTAGTCTAGCAGAGGATCTCATTTCTTTGATCAGGGGAACCCAGTCTCACCCTGACAGGGACTCTCACCCACCTCCAGAGAAGAGGCCTAGAGCAGAGCCCCCTGAGCCAGTTTCTTCAGATTACTCCTCTGATGATTCAGAAAATACAAATCCTCCAGAAGGCCCTTATTCTCCATATGAGGACTCTGATGCAGAGGATTCCATACCTTCTGCCTCTCCTCCTGAGGAATTTTCTTTGGGGAAACCTTGCATGCTATGAGGGAACAATTTCAATGGCAGGGCCAGGATTTTTCAGACTCTAGGAAAAGGCTTAGGACCTTTTACATTTACCACAGCATAGGCCTTTAGCTATTCCTCCAGTACTTACAGTTGTGGATGATGCATTTAATGATGCTTGTACTGCCCCTGACTCACTGCCTCCGGCCCCTGCTAAGCCCGACAGATACTACAGGGTTCCGGACACACATTATCATTTGTATAAGGCTCCTATTGCAGATCCTGAAACTATTTCACAGGGCCCCAAAGCTGTAGCAGCTGCCTCTGCCAAAAACCCCCTCCCCTCTGAAAGAGAATCTAGGGCATTGGAGAGATGGGGTAAAAAAGTTTATACTTCTGCTACTCTTTCGGCTAGGGCCTTAAACTGTCAATTCCACATGATTCAATATTAGGAATTTCTGTTAGATCAGCTCACTAAAAAACTGTCCTCGCCTGAGCCTTTGACCGTAAGTCCCTTCAGGATTTGGTGCATAACACTCAGCAGGTCAGTAATCATTCCTTAAAATGCGGCTATGATGCACTGGAGGCTTCCTTTAGATCAGCTATGACTGGTACAGTGATCAGAAGGCATGCATGGTTAAAAGAGCAATCCTTACCAGACCATGTAAAGTCAAAGCTTCTAGATGCTCCCATGGAAAAGCACAGTTTGTTTGGTTCCCCTGCACAGCAAGTGTTGAAGAAGGTGGAAGAAAAAGCTAAATCTGTCCAGACAGTCAAGGATTTCTTACAGGTCCAGCCTATGAGGTTTAGTAGGAACTGGCCTTCCAAGAATTGGTCCTTTCCAGACACCACCAGAGCACAGAGAAGCAGAAATAGATGCCCTAGAGGCAGAGGTCAATCCAGAGGTGCCTACAGGGGACGCCAGTGGCAGCCTAACAGCCAGAGAAGTACTGCCACAGATCCAGCCACTACCACTTCCACAGGACAATCACAGTGACTTGGCTCTGAAACCACCTACCAGGGAACAACTGGGAGCACCCTTAGGCGGAAAGCTAGCCTTATTTTCAGTAAATTGGCATTACATTACAGGAGACAAATGGATTTTACAGACAATAGACAAAGGCTACAGGTTTCACTTCCATACTCTTCCAAGGAAGAGAGGAATGCCAAACCTACCTCCAAACCAAAGGACAAACGCTCTACAGCAAATAGACTACTTACTAAGGATGAGAGCTATAGAAAAGGTACCGGCTATGGAACAAGGACAAGGATTTTATTCAAGGCTTTTCCTGGTACCAAGAAAGGAAAACCAATGGAGACCTATCCTCGACCTGTCCGCTCTAAACACATATCTCATTGTTCCAAAATTCAAGATGCTGACCCTACAGCAACTTCTTCCCATGCTGGGCAAGGAGTCTTGGCTGGTGACTCTGGATCTCAAGGAGGCATACCTGCACGTCCCCATACGACCAAATTGCATAAGATACCTCAGATTTCTTGCAGGATCAGAGCATTATCAATTCTCAGCATTGCCTTTTGGCTTATCTACTGCCCAGAGTATTCACGAAATGCCTGGCATCAGTAATTGCTCATTGCAGGCTTCAGGGAATTCAAATTTATCCATACCTGGACGACTGCCTGTTACAAGCGGACAGCAAAGACAAATTAACAAAAGATTTGAAAAAGGTTATTCACCTGCTGCAAGCCCTGGGATACACAGTCAACACAAAAAAGTCAAGGCTGATATCATCCCAAAGGATAACCTTCTTGGGTGCAGAACTGGACACATCAAACCAGATGGCATTCCTCACAGCAGAAAAACAGAAGCAGCTACCACTCTATTTCATGGCACTAACAACGCAGAACCAGCTTACAGCAAGGAAAATCCTGCAAGCCCTGGGTTACATGGCATCCTGCATAATATTAATTCCACATGCCAGACTACATATGAGGAAGTTGCAATGGTACCTGAGGAATTTATGGTCTCAGCACCAGCACAGCCTAGAAACCCAAATTCCAATAATTCCATGCCTGAAGCAAGAATTCCAGTGGTGGGCCCAGGCCTGTCAATTGAACAAAGGACTGCCCTTCCACAGGCCTCACCAAGCCAGACTATCACCACGGACGCCTCAGACCTCGGTTGGGGGGCACACATGGTGGACAAGTGCATACAAGGCTTATGGACTCAAGACCAGATGAACCTACACATAAATCACAAAGAGATGCTGGCAGTAAAACAGGCAATTCAGACATTCAGACCATTTCTTCAACAGGGTCATTTGCTGATAAGGACGGACAACACCACAGTTATGTGGTATATCAACAAGCAGGGAGGCACACATTCATATCCTCTATGCCGGATGGCAATGGACCTCTGGAATGTGGCCCTGAGCCTCAACATTCAGCTCCAGGCCATATTTGTGCCAGGAAAAGAAAATATACTAGCAGACATCTTAAGCAGAACCACCACGGATGCCCACAAATGGATGCTGCATCCAGACATCTTCAAAACCATCACAAGGAAATGGGGACTGCCAGAAATAGACCTGTTCGCATCCCCACACAACCACCAATTGAAAAAATTCTGCACAAGGACATACCACCCACTTGCTTGGAAGGTGGACTCCCTATCCTTCAGTTGGGAAAACCTGACAGCATATGCATTCCCACCTCTTCCTTTGATGCACAAAGTGCTACGGAAGATCAGAGAAGATCACCCGAGGATCATCTTGATAGCTCCAGACTGGCCGAGGCAACATTGGTACCCACTACTGAGGAGTATGTCCCGGGAACACGCATGGCCTCTACCCCTACTACCTCTACTGCTAACACAGAACAACTTCAAAATCCTGCATCCAAACTTGAAAACACTGCAGCTAGCTGCTTGGAACATTATATAAGGCAAAATAACCCAGATTTATCTCAAAGGGTTAAAGACATTATCTTGGAGGCTCGCAGACCCTCAACAAGGAAAACTTATTCAGCAAAATGGAAAAGATATCTCATTTGGAGTGCAACAAAAGGAGTAGAGGCATCATTGGCAAACATAGCTAACATCCTGGAATACTTAGCAGAGCTTTTCCACAATGGTCTGTCTTACTCCTCCATTAAGATTCATGCATTAGCAATTTCAGCAGAATACAACATGGATCCTCCAGTCTTTTCTCAACCTCTACTCAGGCAGTTTCTCAGAGGAATTAAAAATGTAAAGCCACCAAGGAAACCACCATTGCCTACATGGGACTTGAACTTTGTTTTAGAAAAGTTGACACTTCCCCCTTTTGAACCAGCAGCAACAGCAGAATTACAGTACTTATCTTGGAAAACTGCATTCCTGCTTGCAATCACTTCAGCTAGAAGGGTTTCTGAATTACAGGCATTAATGGCAGTACAACCCTTCCTTATCTTCCATCAGGATAGAGTGTCCATGAGAACTAATCCTACCTTTATGCCAAAGGTGGTCTCCAGGGTATCATTGAACCAAGCAATACACCTACCAACATTCTTCCCCAACCCGCAGAACAGGGGGAAAGATTGCTGCATACCTTGGATGTACACAGACAATTGCGCTACTACCTGGACAGAACCAAGAACAATAGAAAAACTCACCAGCTTCTGGTAGCATATGCAACAGGAATGGAAGGAAAAGCAATTTCAAAACAAACAATCTCAAAATGGATAGGAAATTGCATTAGATTTTGTTACTCTTTTCATGGAAAGGCAACTCCAGAAAACATCAGACCTCACTCCACAAGGGCTACAGCCACTACTACAGCTTTCTTACGAGGAGTGGCTACCAAAGACATTTTAGAGGCTGCTACTTGGAGCTCCGTGCATACATTTGCCAAGCATTATAATCTACCTTTATACTCCAGATCCCGAGCAGGTTTTGCCACTGCTGTTTTGCAAGGGATCTTAACTACACCATAAACTCTTAGTGCCTCCTCCCCCAGTTTGGCTATGGTATTCTACCCATTTGTTAGGACTGCAGATGCATCCTTGAAGGACATAGTACAGTTTTGTACCTACCATAAATGTAGATGTCCGAGAGGTATGCATCTGCAGTCAGGATTACCCACCCTCCTTCCCCTCTGTGGTACTCCTAGGGTATTTGCCCATCTTGTAGCTAGCTGGGGGAATCTATTATGGTGTATTTGTTTGTATATATGTATATACATGTTTATTTCTATTTGCTCTCTATTGTTTGGAAACATTTGCATTTATCCAAATTTAGCCTTCCTAGAGGGCACCTGGCATCTGGGGCAAGAAACACTGAGGAAAATGGTGTCAGCTGATGCCTTTATACCCGCTGAACTGCAGCTATGACGTCTGGTGAAGTGCGACATCAGCCGAGGCCAGACCCAGACTTTGGAATCCGGCCGACCGAAGGGCTGCCTGAGGCCAGGACAACCCATTTGTTAGGACTGCAGATGCATACCTCTCGGACATCTACATTTATGGTAGGTACAAAACTGTACTTTGTGTACACTTACCATAAATGTAGATGTTCGAGTGTATTCACTGTTGCAGTCCAGGTTACCCTCCCGCCATCCCCCCTTTCATTCTGGATTGTATCTTTCCTTCTCTATCTTCTACAACCTATGTGGTGTATTTGCTTTTAGATGAAGGCAAAGTTTATATTTATGCATGTGTGTGTGTGTGTGTGTGTGTGTGTGTGTGTGTGTGTATATATATATATATATATATATATATATATATATGTATGTATATACATTTTTTTGCTACCTTTTTGGGGATACCTGACATCTGAGGCAAGAAAAACTAAAGAAAATGGCGTTGGCTGCATGTTTTATATACCGCTGACGTCATGGAAGAGGTGACAGCAACCGACGCAGGACCCAAGACTTTGGAATTCAGGCCGACTGTGGGCAACCAGCCAGTAGATTACCTGAATGTAATGACTGCAACAGTGAATACACTCTAACATCTACATTTATGGTAAGTGTACACAACTGTACTTTCGCACTGCAAGTGCAACAAATCTGTGCAAGTAAAAAGCAGAGTCCTTGTGGTCCTGGAAGAAAGTATGCTGTACTCTTGACCATCCATTGTGTGCTCTGCAAACAAATCTCTTGCCTGATCTCATGAACTGTCATCTCTACAGACAAATTATCTGCCTGATCTCCTCTGCCATGCAATTAAACAAATCTCCTGCACAGGCATGATACGCAGAAGTTTTTGGACATGCTGATACTGCTGGAACAATTTTTTGTACATCTGTATCAAATCTAGTGCTTCTGGGAAGGTAGTATTGTGGTGGATTAGTTTTCAAGGGCAGGCTGGGCCTCCCCATTAGCACTGGGCCCTAGGCAGCAACCAACTGTGAGTGTTTAACACTGTGTTATGTACTTCCAGACTTTAGTCGCTTTCTCCTTCACTCACTAATTAACACCAGCATGGCATGCTTCATATTCATTTAAGTGCTTAACATAAATTATCTTGCTAAAATAGCAAGCACATTGGCACATCTGTCCAACATTCAGCAAAAAAAATATCTGCATACTTGTGAGTAGCAGAACAGGTTCTTTGAAGTGTTGACTGGGGGAGGGGGGTCTATCAGTGCTCATAATAAGGGGCTACAAAATGACAGTCCTTACAGAAGCTGAACATTTAGATACTATTGACTGAAGTTGCAAAATTACTCTGAATGGCTTATAACGGGTTCTGAGAGAAATGTATATGATGGTCATACAGGAATAAAATACAAACCTTCGTGATGCACAAGGTGTGTATGATGGCTGTGACTCATACTGCTGCCATTGTATCTCAATGGGATAAAAAAAAAATCACTTCATTATGCCTAGCTTGACTAATGTAAACAGGAGTTTAAATAGATTCTGGGAAGGAGACCAGAAAACACTAAAACAAGAACCTTTAATATGTTACACCCCATGTCAGTCTTTTTGTTGAAAAATTTCGTATAACATATAGTAAAATTTTATAAGAAACACTTAGAGCTAAATGTCTCAGAAAACAAAGATCAAATTAAAATATAGATTTTTTAAGTTCCAGGGTAGAATTTTCCTTTAATCTTAAATCATTTAATACTACTGCAGTAAACGAAGAAATTTGGCTATTGCATTAGAGTAATGTCATCAAATAAACATGACAGAAATGGCATATAAATTATTAATTATCAGTGTACTGAGATGAAGCGATATACCAGGAAAAGTACAGCAATGCATTTGTTATAATTTGTTAAAGTGGAATCTTAGCTTGAATATTGGATTACCATTAATCTTCTACTGAAACCAGGTTTAAAATCCACTCTTTCTGTAGGATCATAGGAAGTTACTAAGTTATTGGCCCTTATAAGCCTAGCCAAGAATTTATCCCTTGTTCCAATAAGTCAGCACCCTATGCCACTGTCCAACAGGGACACAGGTGGAATCCCAGGGGTGTATTTTCTGTTCCTCATCCAGTTATCCAGATTGCACTTAAAAAGGGTTAATGAAGTACTCTGCTTGACATGAAGAGGGAGTCTATTCCACAAAAGGGGGAGTCTCTGGATCACAGTCACATGTGTAGGCTACTCGAGTGGAGCTTGACTTGCGGATATGCAGCACTCCTATCAGGGCGTGGTCTGAGATTGCTTTGTATGCCAGTCAGCGGTCTCCTCTGAGGAGTCTGAGAAGTGGGACAGGGCCTTTAGCCTATCTGTGTAAGGTAGATGTCTGAGGTACTGGATTCTTCTGGTGAGGAACCTCTATTGTCTCTCCAGCTGCTGCATGTGCTTTGTGAGGTACGTTCTGAAAGGGGCATTGTACTCAATAATGAATCTTATAAGGGAAGAATACAGGGATGTTATGACCACCTTGTCCCTGGATGAGATGCCCTTACTAATGAGGTGGGCCATGTAGAAAGCTTTCCATACAATGGAGGCAATATGGTGATCAATAGTCAGTTTGATATCAACCTGGGTGCCCAAGTCCTTCACATCTGATTGCGTGCTTAAGATTCATAGGTAGATACTAGGGTATCTGCCCTAGGGCATTTATAAGCCTAGCCAGAGTGTATTTGGCTTCCGCCTCCCTATTAGATTAGCCTACTGTGCCTCTGTAAAGTAGGTCACAGAAGGTACCCTTTTAAGATTAGTTTACTGTGCCTCTGTCTAGCAGGGACACAGAAGAGATCCCAGGGGTGAATTTGCGATTTCCCATCCATGCATCCAGATTTTGCTTGAAGAGGATCAGCGAGGGGCTATGTCTATAGGTACATAGGTAGACATACTAGGTTAACTGCCCTTGTGGGTCATTTCAGGCCTATCCAATGTGAGAATCAAACCTTAGACCTTGTGTCTGCAAGGTAAACACCTTAACCATTATGCCATCCTCTCACCCCTAAGACCTTATCAATGTGATAATTTGTGGGGACATCACTCTCTTCAAAGGGGATGATGTATTTTTTGACATTCATTTTGAGATCATGTTTCTGGCACCAGTCATTTGTTTGGGTGAGACCCTCTTGGAACATGTCCACATCACTAGGGGAATTGATAACAGCACCCACCTTGCAGTCATCTGCAAACTTGGTCAGCCGTATCCCACTGGTTTTGGCCTGCACCTCAGAAAAGTATATCCCAAACATGAGGCCCAAAGACCGATCCCTGGGGTACACCGCTCATTATGGGTCTACTGCTTGAGGTAGCTTCCCCTAATATGACTAGGTGGGGTCCATCAGTCAGCCAGTTTGCTACCCATCTGGTAACATATGGATTGATACCTAATTGAGAGAGTTTATCTATTGTATCTGAGTGGGGAATAGTATCAAAGGCTTTGCCCAGGTCAAGGTAGGTGGTGTGCACTGTCTTCCCCTCTTCCATGGCCTTGGTGGCTGTCTCAAAGAAGTCGACCAAATTTAACAGGCATGACCTCCCCTTGACAAAACCAAGCTGTGTGGGATCGAGTGTCTGGAGGTTGCCAATGTACTTGTTAATGAAGTCCATGATCTGCTCCATGGCCTTGCAGATCAGGCTAGTTAGGCTGATGGGTCTATAACTTCCTGGATATGGTTATTATCTCTTTTATTTTAGTAGGAATGGACCTCATTCTGAATGTGGGCCATAGCTAAGTGCATTAAATCATTTTTGTTCAGTATTTGAAGTTTCCAAGAGCAGGGGTGACACTAGATGGTGTGGGGCACACAGGGTTCCTTTACCCTACCACCATGATCCGGACCTGGATACACAAATGGTATATAAAGACATCCTGCAACTGCATGCTATCTGGCCTTTTGGGGGAACCCATCTTATTGACACGGCAATTAAAATGCCCAACTATGGTTTTGTGTGTGGAAAATATTCATCATACCCAGCAGGAGTATCTAAGGAATTCTGTTATTTGGCACTGAGTTGGACTGTCACCCAGTGTTCCTTACGTCAGTGCTTCTTTTGTGTGTACGTTTTCATTCAGAGAAGTCCCCATTGGGGAGACCCTGGATAGTTGATGTAGGAGTATGTAGAAGCAATCAGTTCAAGCAACATTCAACAAATTTGGGGACTGGGGGTGGCAGTCAGTAGAAGGGACCCTTTCATTCCACAATGAGGTAAGTGCAAGGTGCTCTTGGAAAATTTTCTGAAAGAACATGGTAGAAAAAAATCTGTAAAATGGGCATAGTGTTTAAAAAAATGTAGAAGAGCAAGATGATCTGGTGAAGCATCTGACAGGAAAAGATAAAAGGGTAAGGGAATTGAGGGGCAGACTAGATAAAAAGCTGATATACAAAGTATGCCAGGCAAAAAAGACCCTTAGCTTGAGGAAAGTTGAAATTATTCCTGTGAACAAAACTCCAATAAGGGTAGTTTATAACACTGACTCAAACAAGTAGAGCAAGTAAAAGCTCCCATAAATATTTTGATGTCCTTGCCATCTTATAAGAAACTATTTGGCAGGAGACTTAATGTGGTTGAGGACAAGTAGAGACTTAGAAGTTATATGATATTTGTAAAGCCAAGGTGAATAACAGCAAGGCAAATTGAGCAGCTGGTAGCAGAAGTAATAGAAGAGGTAGTCAACTCATTCAGAGAGCAAGCAAAGGAAAAAACTCAAAGGCCTAATGGTCTACCAGTTCAGATATATAAAATGCATAGGAAGTTTATCAGGAACTTCACTAGCCTGGCAGATTGGCTGTTAGTAACATGTAGGTTACAGCAGTCCTGGAGTAAAGCAAATATTTCAGTTATCTTGAAGCCTGGCTAGGAACCTACACAGATGAGTTCTTACAAACAAAGTTCCATTGTAAGGCATCTGAATGTTATTTACTGCCATTTTAACAAAATGTTAGCTGGAATGCTGCGTGGTTTAATTTGCCCTGATCAGGCAGGAGTCGCACCAGGGTGCACAGCATTTGAGAACTTAAAACGGTTTTGCTATTGGAATATGATAGAAATACAGTACATTCTCATTTGATTGCCAACCTAGAAGAAAAAGCTTTTGGCCAGGAAGGATGGAGGCACTTATTCATAACACTGGAAGTCATAGGGTTCTGTTTGAAATTCATAGTAGTAATGAGGTCATTCACTTTAATTTCTCCAAGTCTTTTGGGTTTATAATATCATAATGGGAATGGACCCCATTCCTAAGTCAAAGTATGATCAAAGATTGAAACAATATTAATTTCATAAACTTTGATGTTGGCCAAAAGTGCCCTTCAGAGCACCTGCATTGTGCCTAGAATTGACTCCTGCTGCAATTCATAAGGAGCTGCATGTGTCAGTAACAAATCTAAATAAGACTGTAAATTGTTTTTTATGAGAGACGTTGCTCCTACTACAATTGGAACGGTCTGGTTATCCTCCTTCCACATTGTCATTTCTGCCTGCAGATCCTGATATTTTATGACTGTGTCCCTCTGTATGTAAGACACAGTAGTCACTGGGTGTAGCAATTTCAGTGATAAATGCTACTTTTGTCTTTTTTTTTGTCATGGACTACTTTGTCTGGTTTTCTTGCATCTATTTTTGAACTATTGGTAATTTCAAAAATTTCACTACATTTGTATCTCATGAGGTCAGCAGATCTGTATGGAGTCCTGTGGTTGCATTTCTGTACATGTAATTAATTTCGAGGAGGCCCATACCTCCTCCAGAATGAGAGATGTATAATCTTGCTATACACTGATTTTTATATATCATTTGATAGGCATGAAGCATTTTTCTTGTTTTCCTGTATAACTGATCCTTTTCCTTTTGGGGCCAGCCTCATCAGATGAACTATACAGATTTAAATCATCCACATTGCTGTACGAGTCAAATTGTTTCCATAACCTAATCTGTTAAGTAGATGGCTTAATAGTTTAAATGCAAGACAACTTTAAATGCAAGACAAAAGACCAGCTCTGGCAGTGCATCAGTCTGGAATATCCCCCTTTGAATTTTTTTATCCCTGGGATAATAATTTTTCCTTTATCAAGAACTTCCAAGAATGCTGTCCACTGAGTAACAGCTTATTTTCAGCTCAGTGTGAAAACCGAAGCTTAGAAATGAGAGCCAATGAACTTTTCTTTTTTGGGTAAATTTCAGTAACTGGCTAGTAAATACACTGCCTGGATGCCAGCAAAAATTAAATTCAGAGAACCTGAAAGAAAATCAATCACAAAAGGTGAGGAGAAAACACTGACTGGGAAGAATTCTGTGGCAGTTCAACAAAAAGCAGTGCAAGCTCCAGCTTTGGTGCAATACATGACTTCCAGTAACTTAGAGAAAAAATAAGTCAAATGTGCTCGGATCTGATTAAAATGAGGTCAAAATGAAAAAAAAAAGGCTGTGGCAGAGTATGAGACTGCTCAAGAAGAGATGTTTCAAAAACTAATAGATTAGAGGACAGAGCACGTAGGGAAAACCTGAGATTTTCTGCCGTACTAGAGAAGCTGGAAGGAACAAACGATATGCTAATTTTATGAGAGCACAAATAAGCAACTGGACTGGTATTCCACAGCAGGAGTTGTTAATTGAAAGAGCACATTGTGTATATGCCCCAAACCTGGGCATGGGAAAGCAAACTAGACCTTTAATAGTAAAGATGCAGTCCTACCAGAAGAAGTTGATTGACAAAACTGATTACTCAGTGTATACAGGGCAGAAGAGGAGTAAATTTATTCCACTAATCAGGGAATGTCTAGAAGCAGGTGCGAGTTTTAAGCTGCTGTATCCAGCTGTTTTCAGAATATTCTTTCCTGGAGGGTCAAATTATTCCTTGATGCAGAACATGCTAAGGAGGAAATATAAAAGTTTGTCCAACAAAAGTGAGCTATCAAACCAAAGGAGATTCTACTGATGTATTATAGTAATAAAGCCCATAGAGAGACTGTGCCAGTGAAACACTTTCCAATATTTAAAAGGAAAATGCTTGAGACACAGAAGAAAATCCTAACAATTGACTGGAAGAACCAGGAGTACATTGGAAATGAAGCAGATACTGGATTTTGGGAGATGGAGATCAACAGGAAGATAAACAGCATCTCAGACATTGACAAATAAATGTGGGATTACAAAGCATTAATTATATTTGTGAAACATGACAGAAAAAGAAAACCTGGAAATGGTGGACTTTTTTGATTTTGTTAAACTTGTATGGAACTCCAAAGCAGATGCCTTACATCATGTCATTAATGTTTGGAAGAACATTTAGGATGGAGGAAGAGGAAGGAAAGAGTTAACTGTAAGTAAAACAAAATTTTGTTCTTAACAGTAGTATTTTATAATGCATGATATAACCTGCATGGTGTAAAGTAAATTTTCTAAGTTATTTTTGAGTACGTAAGACATACTAAAATAAGCAGATGCTACTGCTTTTTGCTTCTTTTTCCTTGTTCAGTTTTTAGAAATGTAGGCACTGCAGTGTAAAAAAAAAAAAAAAAAAAAAGAAAGGTCTGGTCAAAAGAGCATGACAAGGAAAATTGTTGTGCTTTTTCTTACTTTTGCAAAGGGGAATGCCTGGATTAAGGCCCTTGGCTTGATCTAGTAGTAAGTTTCAAGGTGAAGCAAATACAAAAATAACACTGAATATAATAATAAAAAAAGTTTTCCTCTAAGAAATGAGTGCTAGTAGTGGGAACTGTGTACCTGGTCATCATGTCTCTGTGGAGATGATCTAATAAAGATCATTAAAAATAGAATACTGCTTTATTTTAACAGTTTTCTTTCAATGGCCAAGGTAATGTTTTCTAAAAGCATCGAAGTGTTTTCTCTAATCTAGGAGAGGAATAAAGATGAGACTTAGAACAGAAAGCACTTAATTTAAGCACAGGCCGTACCATGTGTTTTAGCATGGATAACCTTCCTTGTAGGTTAATCCCAGTTTGTAAGTGTGGCTGTCTGTCTGGGACAGTTACTCCTATTACGAGAGTTAAACTTCAATATTTGAAGATGTACATAGTTTTGTGTGTTAGTATTAAGTTTATAGGTTTTAGGGTTGCTCTGGGGTGATTTGTTTTTGATTGAGGGCATTCAGTAAAACAAAATGTTTTGTAAGGTGTGACATAGGTTCAAATGGATATGACAGGAAACAACTGTATAAAAGGTCAATCTGCCAAACAGTAGTATACACATGTAACACAAAGCTAGAACTAAACTTTACACATAGATTGGAATAATAATTTCTTAACATAAAGATAACACTTTTTATATTATCTATTAATGTAAATGGTCTCACAGATGTATAAAAATAAAAAGTAGTGAACTATATTAAAAAAAATTAGAGTGCAAATAGCTGTGCTACAGGAGACACATTTAGAAAGAACTGAGCATATGAATTTGATAAAGGATTTCAGGATGGTTATTCAGTGGAATATCTGGGACAAAGGAAAAGGGGAGTACTTGTATTAATTGCAAGAGGAGCTCCAATAGTGATAGAAGAGGAAAACAAGATAATGGTAGATTTATAGTATTGTGGGGCTACTGGAAAGGGAGAGTAAGACTACACTTGTATATATTTATATTCCACCTAAAACTGCTATAATGGAGCTTAAGAAAATTCTGGAAGAAATAAACTTTCAGCGAGGAATATTATTTATAGGTAGGGACTGACATTTGATTTACAGCAGTGAGGATGTATCTGGGGGGCAGAAGAGAAAATGTAAGAGGGTAGATTTTTGAAGAAATTAATGAAAATATTTGGCATGGAATATGTGAATTCAGTAGGAGTCCAGAGTGAATTTGCGTATCATTCCCCAAGGCACAAAAACTGGGCTAGGCTAGACAAAACATATATCTCACAGGAACATGTGCATTTAATTGAAAGTTTTGATACATATCCAATAACTATTTCAGATCATGTGCCAGTAATAACTAAAATAAGAATACAGAGTAATGAAATAAAAATGAGACTGGCGCTCTTTCACATATCTGTCAAAAAAGGAATTTAAGGAATGGGTAGTGGAAATTATTCGGGAGTTATTAGGGAAGATAAAAAAATGTTCTAAAAATATAGCTATGGATTGGGCTAAAATAAAAGTGGAGTTTAAAAATAGGGTGGAAATGAGAGATATGGTTAAGAATTGACAGGAATATATGTAGCGGGACTGACAAATGTTAGTTTTGCAGAACAGGAGGAATCTCATAGAACAAGAATAGGAACAATCACAGAATGCTAAACAGAAAATAAGGAATTATGTCAATAGTATGTATAACTTTAGAAAGACTACTGTTAAGCAAATGTTTTTGATCATAACTCTAGAGTACAAAAACGTTTAGCACATTAACTCAGGCAGCAGAAAGTAGAAAGGATTGTCTCCAACCTTAGGGAGTCTATAGGAAGAAGGATAAAGAGAAATCCTGTGGAGGTACTAGACGTATTTCAGAAATGTTATGAAAATCTGTGTAAAGCAGAGAAATATGGAAGTAAAAGCTACAAATGGAAATGTGCTTGGAAGAATTAAATATGCCAAGCTTGGAGGCAGATAAGACTCTATTACTAACAGAACACGAGGAGATGAGATAAAAATAGTGATATATAACCATCTGCAGGAAAGTCCCCAGGAATAAATGGTATTCCTGTGGAAGTTTGGAAGCAAGGAGGGAAATAACTGATCTGGAAGGTTTTAAACGGAATAGAAGCAGCATCCTACAAGAAAATGGTGGTAGCTGTAATACCTGAAGATGGTAAAAATCCATCAAATCCAGCTTCATGTAGGCCCATTGCAATTCTAAACGATGATTATTAAGTGATCTGATGTCAATTTTCATTCTGTCCTCAACATGTGGGTCAGTTCCAATCCTCCAAACCAACTCTGCTGCTACAATAGCTCGTGGGAACCAAAAAAACTCTTGACCTCATCCCTTACCCACAATGCACCTATCTGTTACCTCAGATCTCATTTGACTCTTTGAGTTAGATGTAGTGCCATATCCTCTTGAGCAGATAAATGTTTTTCAGTCATTTTCTTTAATTCTAAATCTCTTTACTTTTCCTCTTAGAAACCATCTCTTATCAGTTTCCTTTCCTAATACAAAAGTATTCTCAGATACTACTGTTAGTATCACTTTCCCCTTTCTTCTTTCCTCTACACTTGGTGTAGTTTTTAATTATCGTTATTGATATTGCCTTTTCTTCTCCAACTAGCTTTACATTTAAAAAAAAAAAAAAAAAAAAAAAAAACTTTCGACTTCTCTCTCTTCCCCTAGTAAGCTCTTGGCTGGGAGAGCATGCTTTGTGTGAGAAAAAATAAATTTATCTTGAAAGGATGTCTTCCCTTTTCTTTTGGAGAGGCCATATCTGGAACAACCTCAGCTTCTAAAAGAAAATCCTTAAGCAAATCAGAAATTTCTAGTCCTGCTTCTTCCTCTGAAGTTTTTGAAAAAAGAAAAGCTCTTCGGCTCCAACTTCCCCATCGAGACTAAGCCTGAAGAAGGCAAACGCATCAGTTCCTTCTGCTGCCTCAGAACTGATGTCAAAATTGGCCAAACATTCAGTTCTGTCACATTTGTTAGAAACGCAGACTACTGCAACCAAGACTTCGGATCCGACCTTATCTTAAACTCTGAAGGGAGATGAGAGTCTTTTGCTACTGACTCAGAAATTTCTTCCTATTCTAAGAAATATTCTCCTTCTATAAAACCCTTTCCAGACAGGCTTCCTTCTCCATTTTTGGAAAGACGTAAGTCTCCTTCTGTCATGCCCACCCATTCTTCCAGAAGTCTTGCTGAAGACTACAGGAAGAGGTTGGTGAGAAAGATCCTCTGGGTGCAAGTTGTGGCAAGGCCACATCAGTTCCTACCCCTTCAGGTCAGGGACTTCAGTCTGCAGCTCCCCCTCTTCTTTTTTCTCCTCTTTGTCTGAAGTTTTAGTGATATTGGTTCTGAGCTGTCTGGTACCTACTGTATTGGGTCCCAAGTTATCCTTCTCTTTGGTCTCTGTGGTTGCCCTGAGGTCTCTGGCTCACTAGGAACTGGAGACCTCTCAGAGCTGTATCTATCCTGTCTGTTCCTTGGGGCTCAAGTTGACTGATATTTTTTTCAGAGTCATTTTTGGTCCTCGGAGCTTTGGCATGGATCAGCTCGGCTTCGGCTTCTGCCTCTCGGGGGGGGGGGTGCCTCCTTGGGGAGGGGAGACGCTGCAGTACCGAGTTCCATTCTTTTGGATCTGGGGTCCCTTTCTTCCCCGGGTGGATAGGCTTTTGAGGCTATGGAGAGAGATTTGGCTACTTCATTCAGTCAGTGAGTTCCTTCCCTCTTGGATCAACATACTTTGTCACATTCTCGACCAGAATCTCAGCCCCTTCATCCACTGGGACAGCGAGTACCAGAGCCTCACGCTTCCCAATAGGCTGGCCCCTCTTCTTCTGATAGCTCCCCAGACCACCCCAGTGAGGAGATCCTTAGGAAGAAAAAGTGCAAGAGAAAGCACTTGGATTCTCTGGAGAATCTGTCACAGACAATACGGATTTTGAAGAAGGCAAAAGATCCCCAAAGTCACCTCCTGATGATGTCTCTTTTGGAGATGTCCTAGAAATCCTTAAGCAGAGAAGTGATTGAAAGCCCATTAATCCTTCATCTGAGGAATCGGTCTACCTGCAGGCATTTGGTACCCACCCATCTACATCCAGGGTAACTCCTCCCACGAATGAGCTCATTAAGTTAATTTCTTAGATGGTGTAGAAGGCCCCTGACGCTATTGAGCCAGTTCATCAGAGATCAGATAAAATTATCACTACCCCTGAAGATAAGCCATTCTGGACAAAAGGTTTGCCTGTGGTGCCATGGTCATGGTGGCAGACACAAATAAGGAACTAGAGGAAGAAAGTGCCACTGACCACCCTCCCAACAAGAAGTCTCAAATGATGGATAGATTTGGGAAGCAAGTTTATGCATCATCTATCTTTGCCTTATGCTCCTTGAATTAGCTGTCACACTTTACCAGACTACAGAGGGATTTGATTAAAGAGCTATCAGATACCCTCTCATGAGGCATTTCTGAAGAAGTGTGAGAGTCTGTTACCACTCATTTGGCCACCCTTACCTCCATTTCTAACTCTTCTGTGAGGCTCCTTTCATATACAGCCAAGGGAATGACTAGAGCAGCAGATTCAAGCGTTGCCATAAGGAAACACACTTAGATGAGCTTGTGTGATTTTGTAGAGCCTGTCGAGTCTTTGTTCGTCAGTGCCCCTTTTGACAGCACGTCCTTGTTTGGCCTTAAAGTTATTAACACAATGAGAGAAGGATGGAAAAACCCTTTGTGCTGTGGGCATGCATTTTTCCACTTTGCAGAGACCATTTTCTAGAAATCAAAGCAGTAGTGGAAAAATGCGGTTCAAAAAGTTCCAAGGATGTTCTCAGGACACACGTGGTGGTAGTTCCCCCAGGGGCAGTGGGGGGAACTTTAACAGAAGATGCCACCCCCACAGAGGTGGCCTACAAAACCAAGGATATGGAAATTCCTTTTTTGGTAAACCCTTTCAGTGCTCCTGAAAGGATGCTCAATTGTCTTCCTCTGGAGGCAGTCGTGGGTCATTGGTCCCAGGAATAAATGGTATTCCTGTTGAAGTTTGGAAGCTAGGAGAGAGAAAACTGATCTGGAAAGTTTTGTTTAACAGTGATTTAAAAAGAATAGAAGCGCCAGTATCCTACAAGATAGTGGTGATGGTTGTAATACCTAAAGATGGTAAAGACCCATCAGATCCAGCTTCATATAGGCCCATTGCAGTTCTAAACCATGATTGTTTGTCTATAATAGCTTAAAGAATGGCAAGTGTCATGCCAAAATTGATAGATGTGGGTCAGTGTGGGTTCGCAGAAGGGAGGCAAGCATTTGACAACATTTAACAGAATGATGATCCAGAGGGAAGCAGAATGCAAAACAGTACTAGTATTGTTTTTGGGTCTTAATGCAGAGAAAGCTTTTGACAGAGTAAGCTGGGATTTTATGAACAGGGCGATGGAAGCATTTGCATTCCCTGATAAAATTTTAAGGTTGGTTATGAGGATCTATGAAGGATTGGAGACAAAAACTGAAGTGGCTGGGTTCCTCTTTGATAACTTCCTTTTGAGCAGAGGAACAAGGCAGGGGGTGAGGTTCCCCTTTGTTGTTTGCATTATATTTAGAACCATTGACAAAGAAAATAAGGGACTCAGAAATTCATGGATATAATTGGTATGGTAGTCAAGAAAAGCTGGCTTTATTTGCAGATGATATTGTATACCTGATAAAACCAGAAAAGGACATTTCAATGTTGTGGAACATTTTGAGACAGTTTCAAGTCTTTTTGGGATACAAAATGAAGATAAAACAAAGGCAATGGCTGTAAATGATGTACTCTTCCACTAAAGGGTTCAGCAGTACCCATATTTATGGAGCCATGATAAAATGAAGTACTTAATAGTATGGATTAAAAAGAATTTTGTTATGGCAGCTAAAGGATATGTGTGAGGAGACTAAATAAAAGGTAATACAAAAACTGAGAAATTGGAAGCTCTGTTTTATGGATATGGATAGCGAGATACAATCAGTCAAAATGTTTAGACCCTTTAGTTTTATACACAGGTCAGGTATATTTTTATCAACCAAAGGAGAAGTTGTGGAAAGCAATTAACAAAAAAGAGCTGAAGGATTTTATCTGGGAAGGGAAAAGTGCAAGAGTTAAGTGGGATAAGCTGATTCTTCCAACAGAACAATATGGTGTGGGATTACTTGATTTGAAGGGGTATTTCAAAGCTACACAGTTAAGGTTGCTATATGCAACACAAGTAGAAAGTTATAATTCAAAGTGGAAAGGGATAATGGTGAAACAGGGTAAGCTCAAGAAGCAAGGAGAGTCTGGGATTTTGGATGCATATCCTTAAGGAGAATAACCATATGGAATATTTTGTTCATAAAGTATCAAAGTATTGTAAGAACTATGCCAACTTGGGAATGGAGAAAGGAGATCCCTGCTGATAGGGATGACTGCAATTAGGGACACAGACAAATAGGCAAGAGAGGTCTAGAATTTTTTTGAGAACTGGCAAATGAACCAATGTATTGGGAGGAAATAGAGAGGGAAAGGTAATAGAATGGGATGACGCCAATAATTTATTTGGACTGCAGGCAAGAGATTGCCTTCCCTATCAAGGACTGATATCAGAGTATAGGCAAAGAGAAAGAAATAGGGGATCCTAAGCTAAAGACCAGTACTGGTGGAGTTTTTAGTAGAATCTAAAACGGAAGCTGCTGTTAAAAAGGTATAATTAGTAGACCATATAAAATATTGCATAACTATAAGAATCAATCAGAGTAGGATAGAAAGGATTGGGAAGAGAGATTGGATAAATAATTCACAAAGAAATAGTGGGGGGGATATGCGTATGTCTCCCAAATATGCAACAACGTCTAGAAAATTTAGGCTCTTTGCTTGGAAGTGTCTACTTAGGTATTTTTATATCCCATGTAGACTCCAGGATTTTTCCTCAGCTAGGTAGCACATGTTGGAAGTGTGATGGGGAAAAAAAGATGTAATTGGGAACGCATTTTTTGGGAGTGTAACGAGTTGGCAGACTGGTTAATTTCCCTGCAGACTACTCTATCAGAAATACTGGGTGAGCAAATTGGTATAACTAAATGATTTTTTGAGCTATGATAGAGAATCAGAATTGTCTAGACATAGTAAGGCCTTAGGGTCTAATTTTGGTGGCTACCAAAAAAGCAATTACTAGAAAATGAAATCCAGGTCTAAATCAACTTTATTAAAATGTAATAACAGAGATAAAACAGGAAACATGATCTTTCGAAAAGGGTAGGAGCAAATTACATTAGAAAAAAATAGAAATTGTGTTTACGATAGTTGCAGAATAATGTTTTGGAGGAGGAATGAGGTTTAAAAGAAGCTATGTAATGTAAGGAGCTATGTAATGTTTGACTTATGAATGGATAGATTGTAAGTGATGTATGTTTGTATCTAAAAATTGTATGGTTTGTTTTTATTTACATAAATGCATGATTGCCTGTCATAAGTGATAATTTAATAGTTGTTTTTTGTTAAAGGACAAATTATGTTTTATATTAATCATGGCTTGGCTGCAGAGTAGTTTGCCACTGTTTCATGGTCACTGTAATGTATGTAACGGATCAGTATAGGGTGTATTTTATACATTTGTAAGCACTCCTTAAGCCATGAATGTGGGAAGCTGTCAGATGCGTTTTTGGAATCTATTCATGCCATACTTAGATTCTTCCCCTTTTCGCAATTCTCCATTATGACTTTAACAACAAATGATCCTTTAGCTATGACTTCATTTTCTTACCTTTCTGTTCTATTGCAGTAATTTAGTATTCTCGTAAATTACTATAAACTCTTTCAGCATCAATTCAAGTATATAGTTTATTTTTGAACACACAAAGCAACAGCCCAAAAGTAGTAAGTCCAAAACGCCAAGCGATTATTTGGCGAAGATAATCAAGTAATAGCAGCTTAAACTTTTCTGTTGCAACCAAACAGTAGATCAGAGTAAATAGTCAAAACCAAGCAACACCACGTAAAAAGTCCCTTTTCAACTTAAACCTTTATTGGTTTTAAACCATGAACCTTACTATGGACCACTTTTGGACCCAAAACGGTAAAGCTGTGTCAAATGCTAGTAATAATTCACCTGACACAGGACCACCACTCCCACCTTATGTTTTTCGTCGCTTGTAACTTTTTAGTTTTAAAATACAAGCTATATTACAATGCTCATTCAAGCCAGGGAAAGAGAATGAGTCCAGTAAAAGTTGCCATTCCAGTTTCTTTATTTTCTAGAAAGAGGGAAATTGGGCCACCCCTTTCCATCTTGTTCACTTGGTCTATAGCCAAAAATTGGAAGTTGTGCCCAGGGTGTTTGTCAATATGCTTGGCTAATGCATTAACCTTGTTGTGTTTCCTTATAGCGTAAGAATGTTCATATACCCTGTCACGTAATCTCCTGTCAGATTTACCCACGTAAAAGGATGGACAACAAGTGCAGGTAGCTAAATACACTATGGACCTCGACTCACAGTTTAGTTTGTGTTTAATGCTATACCTCTTGTCACGTATTATAAACGAGCTAGAGGCCCTAACTAAATGACAATAGTTACAATTACCACACTGAAAACAACCCTTAGTTTTTGATGACCAGTCTGGTCCAGTAGATCTTTCTAGAATTGTTTTCAGGTTGTTACCCCTTCTGTAAGTAATCCTGGGCTTCAGTCCTAGTTTTTCCAAGAGGTGTTCGTCATTAGTGATGAAATACCAGTTTTTGTAAAGGATAAATTCAATTGCCCTTGAGTCCAAGCTAAAACTGGTTATAAAATTACTACCTGTCTTGCCATAGTTGCCTTGAAGTCCCAGGATGGCCATAGTGTCGTCCACTACATCATTTAAGCTCAAACTTGGTGAGCCCATTATAGTCCTTTGACCCTGTTTAAGGGAACGTTGCAACCTAGCATTTGACACAGCTTTACCGTTTTGGGTCCAAAAGTGGTCCATAGTAAGGTTCATGGTTTAAAACCAATAAAGGTTTAAGTTGAAAAGGGACTTTTTACGTGGTGTTGCTTGGTTTTGACTATTTACTCTGATCTACTGTTTGGTTGCAACAGAAAAGTTTAAGCTGCTATTACTTGATTATCTTCGCCAAATAATCGCTTGGCGTTTTGGACTTACTACTTTTGGGCTGTTGCTTTGTGTGTTCATTTACTGGTTTTCTCCGTGGTGTCTTTTGCATTGGTATGGCAAGCGGCAGCCCGATAAGTCCGGTTATCTTTAATACTTTAAGGAACTTTAACAGCAATGAAGGAACAAGCGAGCTAGCGGCATTAGTGTGTGCACTTAATACCAAAATGGACATGTTTTGTAATAAACT
Source organism: Protopterus annectens (assembly GCF_019279795.1). NCBI lineage: Eukaryota > Metazoa > Chordata > Ceratodontiformes > Protopteridae > Protopterus > Protopterus annectens. Next base: position 299,167,540 of record NC_056750.1, read on the forward strand.
TGACGCACTTGACAAGAAAGTTAACGATAACACCAGGACAAATACTTTTGGGGCATCAGGTCAATTAACCACACCCTGCTCAATTCAAATGAATTCTTTGGGCAGTTTACCTGGTACGAGCTCCGAAGGGAGCATTTCTTTGATCACACCAGGGCAACGTAATCACAGCCAAACGAGTACACACCTTGCAGGTGAAGGACAGTTAAATAGACTGGTTGCTCCAAGTAATGGCGTAGCACTGACAAACACAGCATTACCTATGCCCCCAGGGCTTATAGGTGTCCCGAACTGCGGAGTATGGATTCTTAATACAAACAACTTACAGTTCAGCGCAGACCAGGGGCAACCGGCTAGGGGACCAGACGAATCATCCAACAACGAAATTAATGTTTCAACAGCATTAAAAACTCTTGACTTGAAACTATTGAAGCTAAAAAAACTGCAACTTGAAGTCGCTTATTTCCAGCAGTGCTTGAAAGAAAAAATTATTCCAAAAGGTTTACGCTCTACCTTTTGTCCTACTAATTTGTTTAACAGCACCGATTTTTGCAAGGACTTGTTGTTATTCTTTGAAAACCAGGGGAGCCAACTTTTGGAATTGATAATAAAACATTACAATATTCAAATAATATCACTGATTGAGGAAGTCAACAGCTTGGACACTTGGACACCAATTTAAAGGAAAATTTGTACTTTGACAGGTACAAATATGATTACTCTAGAATTTTTACAAGTATAGACGGCTTATTAGAAAAATATAAAGGAAACAAAAATAAGAAATTGGCCAGAGATAGACAAAGCTATCTTAACAACACTGCATATCCCAAATTAGTGCTCACTTCTACTACATCCCAAAGTAATTTGGTGGTTGACAGCAGTAATACTCCTTGTTCCTTGGAGGAACAGGAAGAGGAGTCACAAGAACACTTGTGTAATAGCGGTGTTTCCAACCAGGTTGGGCAAAGTACTCGGCCTAAAATCCACAACACAAGGAGCAACCAACACAATAATAATGGGAACCAAGGACAAAACCACTATGGTGACCATTTTTTAGGGAAAGCGAAGACTCGTCCATTCCAGAAGAAGAACTGGAACAATCGAGCTTAAACTTGGAAGTCCAGGCCAATAACCATCTTGGTATTTTAAAAATTCTGAAGAACTCTAAAGGTGACTTTATTATTTACAACTTTTCCACCTTTGAGTTGATTCCCAGCTTGATAGAACTTTTAGCTTTTGGTTACTCCTTTGTACCATCGTCCAGATGTAACCTAGTAAGGACACTTATTGACTTAAAGTGTTTTGTAAGAAAATTAAACTTAAAGTTATTGTATGACAACACGGAGATGGGCAGTAACAACTTAAAACTAACTAGTTCTTTTAACCCCCCCTTGCACACGGGGTTATTTTTGTTTGAAAAGATTTGTGAGCTGGACTTTAGACACCTATCATGTACTAGACCCTTGTACAAAGAAAATGTGGAATACAACGTCACACAGGAGCAACTGAGCGCTTTAGATGCACTTAGTAAAGCTCCAGTTAGGGTTTTAAAACCAGACAAAGGTGGGGGTTTGGTCATTCTTGACAACTATAAATACATTGAGAAAATGGAAAACATCTTGGAAGGAATTGCATATTGTCCCTCATCATTGAATGAAATGAATACTTCATATTGTAGGAATAGAAGTTATTTTAGGGACTTGCATATTAACGGGAATATAAACACAGAACAGTATAACTACATCGACATCATTATGCCTAAAACACCTGTAGTTTTTGGCATTCCCAAGATGCATAAGGACCTATATAACCCACCTTTTCGAGCCCTTATAGACAGCCGCATTTCTTCTACGTACCCTTGTGCACAACTGGTGGACCATATTTTGAGTAAATATGTGACACATTTTACTCAAATTTGTAAAGATTCATGGTCCTTCCTTGAAAAAATACAGAACATTGAATTCAAAGAAACATTGAACCTACTCACTATTGATGTTATAGATCTTTATACATCAATTCCACATATTGAGGCAATTGAATGGATTTCCCTCTTGTTAATAGACCTTGAGGTGCCTAAACAAGAAGTTGACACTATTTCCCAATTATTGGATATTATATTAACTTCTAATTTTTTCACCTTTAATAGGAAAGTGTATAAGCAAAATCAGGGTGTAGCGATGGGGTCCCCATGCGGCGCTTGCGTCGCAAACTTGTTTATGGCATATTGGGAGAAACATTTTTTGTTTAACAACAATGAATTAATGGGCTTTGCTAAATTCTACACCAGGTATTTGGATGATATTTTTATACTGTTTGAAGGCAATAACACACAGGCTGAAAATTTTCTAACATTTATCAACAGTACCACTGAATTTTTAAAATTCACATCCAAATTTTCCGTTACTAGCATTGACTACTTGGATGTTAAATTATCTAAGGATTGCGAGAAAGGGCTATTTCTTTCTAACATATATAGAAAGCCCACTTACTGCAATGCCTTGTTACATTTTAAAAGTAGTCATCCTTTCAAACAAAAGAAAGCCATTATTAAAGGACAAATAATACGTGCTTCGAGAATGTGTAGTAATGAGAAGCTGTTTTTGGATGAATGTGAACTTCTTAAGAAAATGTTCACTAACAGGGGGTACCCAGCCCCATTATTTAACCAAATTCATGATGAGGTAATTAAGAAAAGAGGCTTAGGTTTTTTCTTACCACTTCTTTCACAGGGTCAAGGTTCCCTTAAACAGGGTCAAAGGACTATAATGGGCTCACCAAGTTTGAGCTTAAATGATGTAGTGGACGACACTATGGCCATCCTGGGACTTCAAGGCAACTATGGCAAGACAGGTAGTAATTTTATAACCAGTTTTAGCTTGGACTCAAGGGCAATTGAATTTATCCTTTACAAAAACTGGTATTTCATCACTAATGACAAACACCTCTTGGAAAAACTAGGACTGAAGCCCAGGATTACTTACAGAAGGGGTAACAACCTGAAAACAATTCTAGAAAGATCTACTGGACCAGACTGGTCATCAAAAACTAAGGGTTGTTTTCAGTGTGGTAATTGTAACTATTGTCATTTAGTTAGGGCCTCTAGCTCGTTTATAATACGTGACAAGAGGTATAGCATTAAACACAAACTAAACTGTGAGTCGAGGTCCATAGTGTATTTAGCTACCTGCACTTGTTGTCCATCCTTTTACGTGGGTAAATCTGACAGGAGATTACGTGACAGGGTATATGAACATTCTTACGCTATAAGGAAACACAACAAGGTTAATGCATTAGCCAAGCATATTGACAAACACCCTGGGCACAACTTCCAATTTTTGGCTATAGACCAAGTGAACAAGATGGAAAGGGGTGGCCCAATTTCCCTCTTTCTAGAAAATAAAGAACTGGAATGGCAACTTTTACTGGACTCATTCTCTTTCCCTGGCTTGAATGAGCATTGTAATATAGCTTGTATTTTAAAACTAAAAAGTTACAAGCGACGAAAAACATAAGGTGGGAGTGGTGGTCCTGTGTCAGGTGAATTATTACTAGCATTTGACACAGCTTTACCGTTTTGGGTCCAAAAGTGGTCCATAGTAAGGTTCATGGTTTAAAACCAATAAAGGTTTAAGTTGAAAAGGGACTTTTTACGTGGTGTTGCTTGGTTTTGACTATTTACTCTGATCTACTGTTTGGTTGCAACAGAAAAGTTTAAGCTGCTATTACTTGATTATCTTCGCCAAATAATCGCTTGGCGTTTTGGACTTACTACTTTTGGGCTGTTGCTTTGTGTGTTCATTTACTGGTTTTCTCCGTGGTGTCTTTTGCATATAGTTTATTTTTCTTCTAAGGCTTTATATTTACTATATAATCTAGTTAGCCTTCCTCCCTTTACTCTTCTTACCTTTGGGTTTTCCACTTAGGTAACTTTTTGTACCATTGCTGGTACTAGCTGTTTTGTTTATACCTTTTAGGTATTCTTTCTACCATTTTTGGTAGTTAACCTTATCTTTCATTTCCATTATAAAAAAAAGTCTTTGTTTGGTTGCTGGTATGGCTGACGAGCCTACCTGTTTTAAGAAGTGCACTTCCTGTGGGCATGAGATACCCAATTCTGATGCCTACAGGGAATATGTATATTGTTTAGGCCCATCTCACTTGCAGGTGTCTTTTGAGATCTGTACAAGTTTAATTTGAGGGTAATCAATGATGGGTAGAATAAGTTGGTCCTGAAGGGTCTTTTGCCTGCTTCTTCTTCTATTGCTTCTACTTCTGGGGTCACCCCCCCCACTAAAAAGCAAAAGTCATCAGAGCCTAAGGAGCATAGGAAGTGTTCTCCTACTCTCTCATGCTTCTGCTCTGAGTTCAGAGCAGCCCTTCAAAATCAAAAAAGTGTCTAATCTGATCTGACACCTTTGGATCCGACAACTTCTACATTTAAGTCTCCTTGGAGATGGAGTCCTAGATTTTCTCTGGAACCTGTGTCTTATAGCCTTGGGTCTCCATTTTTACAGGAGACTCCTAGGAAGTTGCCTACCCTCCTTCCACAACTTCCTCACTCAGGTCCTCCCATAGCCTTTCCGAGGTAGAGGTGAACAGGATAATGAGGAAATTTCTTGGAGCACAAATCTAGATGGAGTGTGTTACTGTCTGTCTCCCATGAGATATATGAGCCTTCGGCCACTGTGACACCCCATGGCAACTCCTTCTCCAATCCATAGTTATGGAGCCATCGGATCCGAGAGCACCGAGAGTTGAAGCATCGGGTCTGAGAATACCACCTTCTTCGGATCTGACCTTGTCCATGACCCATTCAGCAGTGATCCCTACTGAGACAGATGAGTCTGAGTCAAAGCGTTGGCACCAGATCCGGGGGGGGGGGTATGACTTTGAGAGGTTTATGAGCTATTGCTTCTCCTCAGAGCCTTGGTGCTGGACAGCTTGGGTCTGGCTCCCTCCTCAGAGAGGAGATCCGGGAGGGGTGAACTGGCTGAGCTTCGGTTGAGAGTTTCTACTTTGGGCACTCTGCCTTTGAGGTAGTGGAGAGAGTTTTCTCTCATCCCAGGGAATCCTCTACTGTCACTCCCTTGCAATCCTGTACCAGTTCCCCCAACGGATTTGAGTTCTAAGTCCCGTCCTCTTTCTCCAGAGGGAGAGTCAGCCCGTAAGAGATTCCAGACAGATGTCCTTCAAGGATGCATCTGCAGTCATCACATATGGGTTGTCTTGCCTCAGGCAGCCGGATTCCAAAGTCTGGGTCCGGCGTCGGCTGATGTCGCACATTCCCCGACGTCAGAGCACCTGGGGTATAAAAGCATCAGCCGACGCCATCTTCCCCAGTCTTTCTTGCCATGTGGTGCCCGAAGCAGAAGCAGTTCGCAAGTGCCGGTCGGCCAGCTCCTGTGATTCAGCTACCAAAGACTTCGAAAAAGCTAAGTACCCCATTGGGGACTCTTTCTTGCCTCAGCCAATGTAAGATAAAGTTAATATTTGTTTAACTTGTGGGAAACAAATACCTCATAAGGATTTCCACTCTTACTGCCTCCCCTGCCTAGGCCCAGACCATGACGTCTCGGCTTGTTCAGCCTGTGCTTCCTTCAACCGACGAACTCTTAGACGTCGGTCGGAGTTTGCAGAGGAATTCTTTGGGGCTAGTTTTGCTTACAAGATGCCGTCGGAGACTCCGACTTCGCATTTAGTTAAGAAACGGAAAGACAAGGACCGACACACGCGGGCCACAGTTTCGGCTGAAACCACGGTCAGGCCTACCGCGAGTGTCTCGGTCTCTGCTGAAACAGAGTCCTTGGTACTTCCGATTACCGAAACCGCACAACCGACTACCTCGGCCCCGGAAGCCCCGGCAGAGTCGGTTATTGAATTACCTTCTGAAACTGGTGTCCAGGAACCTTCCGACACCATTCCTTTAGACAAGTCTACTCCTGCACATGGTGCAGCCAGACCTCCTGCATCCATGTCCATTAAGGCTTTCTCTAGGGCTAAAGCTGCTAAACTTACTAAAGCTTTGCCTCCCAAGGTTACCTCTCAGAGACCTTCTACTGGCTCACAGATTCTTAGCTTAGCAGAGGATCTTATCTCCTTAATTAGAGGTTCTCAACCTCATCCGGACAGGGGCTCTCAACCACCTCCAGACAAAAGGCCCAGGATTGAGCCCTCTGACCCCCTCTCCTCAGATGAGTCCACTGATGGCTCTACTCTGTCAGACCACCAGGAGGAGGCTTATTCGGCCTAAGAGGATTCTGATGCTGAAGAATCTATTCCCTCGGCCTCCCCTCCCGAAGAGTTTTCCTTTGGAGAGGCATTACACTCTGAGAGATCATTTTCAATGGCAGGGTCAGGAATTCTCTGATTCTAGAAAGAGATTAAGGACCTTTTTACATTTACCTCATTATAGGCCTTTAGCTATACCTCCTGTTTTGAATGTCATTGATGATGTGTACTCTGATGCTAGTACAGCCCCTGACTCTCTCCCTCCGGCTCCTGCCAAACCTGATAGGTACTACAGAGTACCGGACTCACATCTACACCTGTACAAGGCCCACTCTGCTGATCCAGAAACTATTTCCCAGGGCCCAAAAGGGGTTGCAGCTGCCACTGCTAGAAATCCTCTACCCTCTGAAAGGGAGTCCAGAGCTTTAGAGAGATGGGGTAAGAAATTGTATACTTCTGCAACTCTTTCCATGAGGGCATTAATTTGTCAATTTCATATGATACAGTACCAAGAGTATTTGTTAGATGAATTGCATAAGAAACTGTCTTCTTCTGAACCCCTTGATTGCAAATCCCTTCAGGATCTGGTACATAACTCCCAGCAGGTTAGTAACCATTTCTTGCAGTCTGGTTATGATGCATTGGAAGCTTCATGTAGGTCAGCTATGACAGGTGCAGTCATACGTAGGCATGCCTGGCTGAAGGAACAATCTCGGCCAGACCATGTTAAAGCTAAGCTTTTGGATGCTTCTATGGAAAAGCAAAAATTATTTGGTTCCACGGCTCAAGAGGTCTTAAAGAAATTTGAAGAAAAGGCAAAATCTGTGTGAACAGTCAAAGACTTTCTGCAAGTCCAACCACCGAGATTCAGCAGAAATTGGCCTACTAAGAATTGGTCCTTTCCGAACTCTGACAGATCTCAGAGAGGCAGGAATAGGCGTGCCAGAGGTAGAGGGCAAGCTAGAGGCTCCTACAGAGGCCGCCAATGGCAGCCTTCCAACCAGAGAGGTAGTGCAGGACCTTCAACTGCTGCACGAGGACAGACTCAATGTCTTTACCTTGACTTCGCCAACCAGGACTCAGTTAGAAGCACCTTTGGGCGGAAAGCTTTCTTTATTCTCAAAAAATTGGCACAGCATTACAAGGGACAAATGGACACTGCAAATAATAGACAAAGGATACAGGTTCCATTTTCACACATTGCCAAAAAGAAAAGGCATGCCAGACCTGCCACCAAATCAAAGGGCACAGGCTTTGAAACAAATCTCAAACTTAATACAAATGAAAGCTATAGAAAAGGTTCCTCTTTCAGAATAAGGCCAAGGATTTTATTCCAGACTATTCCTTGTTCCAAGAAAAGAAAATCAATGGAGGCCTATTCTCGACTTATCCGCACTGAATACTTATCTCATTGTGCCAAAATTCAAAATGCTGACTCTACAGCAACTCCTTCCCATGCTGGGCAAGGGGTCTTGGCTGGTGACTCTAGACCTCAAGGAGGCATACCTGCATGTCCCTATCAGAGAAAGTTGCAGAAGACACCTCAGATTTCTTGCAGGGTCAGAGCATTATCTATTCTCAGCATTGCCCTTTGGCTTATCTACTGCGCCCAGAGTATTCATGAAATGCCTGGCATCAGTAATTGCACACTGCAGACTTCAGGGGATTCAAATATACCCATATCTGGATGACTGCCTTATACAAGCGGACAGCCAACAAACTTTGGTAAAGGACTTGAATTATGCCATCCACCTTCTGCAGGCCTTGGGATATACAGTCAACATGCACAAATCAAGACTTGTTCCATCGCAAAGAATAACTTTTCTGGGTGTGGATCTAGACACAACCACCCAAATGGCCTTTCTCACAGAAGAAAAACAAAGACAACTACCGGATTACTTCAAGAATCTGACAAGACAAACTCAGCTGACTGCAAGGAAAATCCTGCAGGCCCTGGGTTACGTGGCATCTTGCATTCTTTTGATTCCACAAGCAAGGCTGCATATGAGAAAACTACAATGGTACCTAAGGAGTTTATGGACTTAGCACAGTCACAGCTTAGAAACTTTGACCCCACTCATTCCATGCCTCCAAAAGGAATTTCTGTGGTGGGCTCAGGCCAGCCAGTCCAACAGGGGGCTGCCCTTCAGCAAGCCAAGAGCCACCCAAACCATTACAACGGATGCTTCAGACCAAGGTTGGGGAGCACACATGGAGGGCAGATGTATTCAAGGACTATGGTCACAAAAGGAGCTACGCATGCACATAAACCAAAAGGAAATACTAGCAGTGATACATGCAATCGAGGCCTTCAAGCCCTTTCTGCATAAAGGCCACCTACTAATAAGGACAGACAACACCACAGTTATGTGGTACATAAACAAGCACGGAGGCATCCATTCCTACCCTCTTTGCAGACTGGCAATGAATCTATGGGAACTTTCCTTGAAACTCAATATACAGCTGCAATCCCAGTTTGTGCCAGGGAAAGACAATATACTGGCGGACAGCTTAAGCAGAAATATCATGGATGCACACGAATGGATGCTGCACCCAGACATCTTTCTACAGATAACGCAATCATGGGGGAGGCCGGACATAGATCTGTTTGCCTCCCCCCACAATCATCAACTGAAGAAATTCTGCTCAAGGACATACCACCCACAAGCATGGAAAGTGGACACCCTCTCTTTCAGCTGGAGAACTCTAACAGTGTATGCATTTCCACCTCTCCCATTAATGACCAAGGTGTTACTGAAGATCAGAACAGAGCAGCCAAAAGTGATTCTGATAGCTCCGGACTGGCCAAGACAGCACTGGTACCCACTGCTAAAGAGCATGTCACGTACGAAACCATGGCCTCTTCCTCTATGGCCACTTCTACTGACACAGCACAATTACAAAACTCTGCATTCCAACCTGAAAACATTGCAACTAACAGCCTGGAAAATACCTTGACTCCTCCTCAGGATAAGCTATCCCAGAGAGTGAAGGATATTATTATGGAAGCTCGCCGGCCTTCCACAAGAAAGGCATATTCAGCAAAATGGAAAAGATTTCTCATTTGGAACACCACAAAGGGCCTAGATGCGACAGTGATGAACATGGCACATATCCTGGAATATTTGGCAGAAATGTTCCACAGTGGTCTGTCTTACTCTTCCATTAAAATTCATGCTTCAGCAATTTCAGCAGAGTACAATACTGATCCACCTGTCTTCTCTCATCCTCTCCTAAGACAGTTTCTAAGAAGAATCAAAAACATCAATCCTCCAAGGAAACCACCTCTACCTGCTTGGGACCTTAACTTTGTGTTGGAAAAACTAACGCTGCCTCCCTTTGAACCAGCAGTATCTGCAGATCTACAGTACCTGTCTTGGAAGACTGCCTTCCTTCTGGCCATTACCTCAGCAAGAAGAGTATCTGAGTTACAGGCCCTGATGGCAGTACAGCCATTTCTTATTTTTCATCAGGACAGAGTTTCATTGAGAACCAATCCTACATTTATGCCAAAGGTAGTATCCAGGGTTTCATTAAACCAAGCTATTCACTTGCCTACCTTCTTTCCAAATCCACAAAACAAAGGGGAGAAACTTCTGCACACCCTGGACATACACAGACAGTTGCGCTACTACTTGGACAGAACTAAAAGTTACAGAAAAACTGACCAGCTGTTGGTAGCATATGCTGCTGGTACACAAGGAAAAGCAATTTCCAAACAGACAATTTCAAAATGGATAGGGAATTGCATTCGTTTTTGTTACTCCTTTCATGGAAAAACTGTGCCAGCTAACATTAGACCTCATTCCACGAGAGCCACAGCCACACCTCCACAGCCTTCTTAAGAGGGGTGGCTACCAAGGACATTTTAGAAGCTGCTACATGGAGCTCCGTGCATACATTTGCCAAGCATTACAATTTACCTTTATATTCCAGATCCAGAGCAGGCTTTGCTACGGCAGTCCTGCAGGGTATTTTAGCTACACCATCCTTTACATAGTTCCTCCACCCCCAGATTGGCTATGGTATTCTACCCATATGTAATGACTGCAGATGCATCCTTGAAGGACATAGTACAGTTTTGTACCTACCATAAATGTAGATGTCCGATAGGTATGCATCTGCAGTCAGGTTTACCCTCCCTCCTTCCCCTCTGTGGTATTTCTTTGGTACTTGCCCCTCTTATAGCTAGCTGGGGGGATCTATTATGGTGTATTTGTTTTTATATTACTGTGCATGTTTGGATTTTTAAATGCATCTCTCCAAATTTAGCCTTCCTTAGAGGGCACCAGGCATCTGGAGCAAGAAAAACTGAGGAAGATGGCGTTGGCTGATGCTTTTATACCCCAGGCGCTCTGACGTCGGGGAATGTGCGACATCAGCCGACGCCGGACCCAGACATTTGAATCCGGCCGACCGAAGGGCTGCCTGAGGCAGGACAACCCATATGTGATGACTGCAGATGCATACCTATCGGACATCTACATTTATGGTAGGTACAAAACTGTACTTTCCTTCTCTTCTGATACCTGTTTATTGCACCCCACTGAAGAGGTTTGGCAGAAGTGAACGTGCAAGAGGAGGCACTTAGATTCCCCTCTAGAATCTTTAACCGAGGACACTGATTTTGATGAGGAGGAAGAGTGCCCTAGGTCCCCACCTGAGGATGTCTCCTTTGGAGACATTTTAGAGATCCTTAACCAAAAAGGTGGTTGGTACTCCCAAAGCCCTTCCCAGGAGGAGTCTGTGTTCCTGTAAGCGTTTGGGTCTGACCTGTCTGTGTCCTGGGTTACCCCCCGGCAGATGATCTCACATACCTCTTATCCTGCCGGAGGTGGAAGGAACCAGATACCATGGAGCTTGTCCCCTTCTGACCGGACAAGATTCTAAGAGCCCCCAAAGATGAACAGTATTTATTTGAGTAAGGGAATCCTTGTAGATGCTATGATTGTGGTGCAGCCACCAAAAGGAACCAGCTGAAAGAGTTCCTCCGACAGATGTGGATTGCATGGTCATGCTTCACCAACCTTTGCCTTGTGATCACTCAACTACCTGACACATTTTACTAGATTGCAGAGGGGATTTGATCAATGACTCTACCATGTTGGCAGAGGAAGAGAAAACTTACTCCTAACTGGCCCCCCGACAATCTATATCCAACACATCCATGAGGTTAATATCTCATACTGCTGAGGGTTCTTCACAGGCTGCTGATTCAGGCATAGCCATAAGGAGACATTTCACAATACTATAAGATGATAAATCCAAAATGACAAAGCCAGGAAACGCAGAAGAATATTTATTCAATAAACTTCTCTAGTGCCTCAGCTCTTCAGCCTTTTCAGAGTGCTTACTTATAAAACAAATACATCATTTTAATATAGTAACACTAATTACCACATATATTAAACAATTAGTTCATTATATAAAATCCCTTCAATTCATTTCAGTATTAAGACCTTTAGAAATCAGTGCATCATATTTCAATATAAAAATTGATTCTTTATAAAAATTTCCATAAGGAGATATACCTGGATGAGACTGTGATTTCACAGAGCCCTTTATATACTCTTTCAGCAGTACTCCTTTTGATGGATCTTCCCTCTTTGAGCCCAAAGTTAGACTCACTTTCCCGCAGTAAGAAAGATGGAAAGATCTTGTCTGCTGTTGGAATCGGTTTCTCTACCCTGCAAAGACCTTTCTGTAGGAATCTGCACAATGGTAAGAAGATGTGGTTCCAGAAATATCAACAACCTTTTCAGGAGTCGCATGGGTATTTTTCTCCCAGAAGCAGAGGGGGAAATACTAATGGAAGGCTCCCTCCTCAGTGCAGAGGTGGTCTATATGACAAGGTCTCAAGATTCTTTCTGATACAGGCCCTTTCAGTGCTCCTGAAAGGTTGCTCAATTGTTCCTCTCAGGAGGCAGTTGGTGAGTGCCTTTCCTTGCACCCAAATGCCTGGACAGCCATTGCAAGAGATTCCTGGGTGCAAAGGATCATATCCAGAGGATACTTCATTCCCTTTTCACAAAACCCCACACAAAAGATGTCTCCCTGATGTTCCACCCAGTCAGAGGCAAATATGAGGAAACAATATTTGATGCCTAGAGACATCAGTAGGAGTTAACTGCAGATGCACTTGGAGGCATCACTCAGATGTAATGAGTTAAACTGGGACTCAGTATAAGGCTAAGGTTTGGAATAGCTTGGCCAAGGCTGCATACAGTGCAATTGACATTTCACACACTGGAGATCAATATAATCACCATTACAGTGACATGCCAAGGCACAAGCTGGCCCTCCTGAGCCAATGGGTGGATGAATTTAAGATTACAGACACCCCTCAGTTGTATCATGCAGGTCATGCAACCCCATGCATCTGGAATGTATTTACAACCACAAATACTGCTTTTTATATAAAAATGCAGTCACATGACTACTTAGTCACGCAAATACAGGCATCTCTTAATTATATATCTCTATTCTTAAATTAGTATATCTGTAATTAAAATGTTAAAAAGTAAATTAACAATAGTTGATGCCTAGAGACATCAGTAGAAGTTAACTGCAGATGCACTTGGAGCTGTCACTCAGATGTAATGAGTTAAACTAGGACTCAGTATAAGGCTAAGGCTTGGAATAGCTTGGCCAAGGCTGCCTACAGTGCAATTGACATTTCACACACTGGAGATCAATATAATCACCACTACAGTGACATGCCAAGGCACAAGCAGGCCCTCCTGAGTCAATGGGTGGATGAATTTAAGACTACAGACACCCCCTCAGTTGTATAAGTGTAGCGACCCATCAACAGTCTATGATGCAGTTGAGTTTGCCATTGTGTAAGCTTTAAGATTAAGTCTTTTAAAACTTTGTACATAGAAATCCAAAAGCTGCTAGAAAAGTCATCCAAATGGTCCCACCAGTGCAAGCAAGATACAGAATTTACTCAAGGTTCCTTTTAGTGCCAAGGGAATCAGGGGACCTGAGAACTATTCTGGATCTCAGTCATCTAAATCAATTTGTGAGGAACTTCAAATTCTGAATGGCCATGCTTCAGTCCATTCTGCCTGTTCTACAGAAGGGACGACTGGATGTGCTCTATAGATCTTCAAGATGCATACTATCACATCAAAATAAACAGGTGCTCTCAAAGATATCTGCACTTTTGGCTGGGAGCCAGTCATTACCAGTTTAAAGTCCTGCCCTTTGGTTTCACCAAAGCTCCCAGGGTGTTCACCAAATGCATGTCAGTGGTGGCAGCTGATATCAGACTGCACGGATTGTTTCCCTATTTAGATGACTGACTCTTTCTGCACCAATCAGTCGTCTCCTAGAGAAGGCCAGGGTTTACTTACTCCAGTTATGTCCATTCCTAGGGTTTACTTACTCCAGTTATGTCCATTCCTAGGGATCACAGTAAAATTTTCCAAGTCCCAACTTCAACCAGTTCAAGTCATCATCAGCCGCCCCCTTTTTCTCATTTTCTATATGAGGTTGGGGGTATTGTGTTAACTGTAGCCATCTCTTGATTCAATGCCATAACACCTGCCTTCTTTGACATTCATGCCTGACTGTTGCAGATCTTCTTTCACGTAATCTAACCACCTTTTTGCTGGACGTCCTTGTTTCTTCTTACCTTCTTCCTTTCTGTCCCAAATTATCTTCACCAGATTGTTTTATGCTCTTCTGCACATGGCTGAACCACCTTAATCTGTTCTGTTTAATGTTATCTGCATTTGGAGTTAATTTAGCATCTGCTTTTATGTCCTCATTTCATCTGTCCCACAGTCTGCATCCTTCCACCGTTTTCAAGCACTTCATTTCCATCACCTCTAGCTTCTTCATCTGCTCGGCCTTTACTGCCCAGGTTTCTGTACCATTCAGTATTCAGTAGTACTGGTCATACCACTGTCTTGTACACACTTCTTTTCAGCTTCTTTAGCATTCTTCTGACATAGACTAAATCTGAGACTCTATGCCAGTTGGGTGCAGCACCCCTGATTCTAGCTTTGACCTCTGTTCAGGCTTCCATTTTTCTGAGAAACAAACAAAGCCAGCAAGCTGAGAAGGTGGAAAAACTGTTTACTGAAAATACAAATCCAAACCGGTTTCGGCTCCACAGAGCCTTCTTCAGTGGATACAAATAAAAATGTGAGCAATGCATTAAAAAAAGCATCACATTATATATGTATAAGCACACCTGATACACCACAATGTAGCCAATCAGAATAACTCATTAATTAATTACACAAAACATTAGAATTGGTTATTAAGACCAGGTGGAAACAAGGCTCCCAGTTTGACTATCCATTTTTTCTCTAAAAAGTTAAGTAGCTCATGCCAACCATCTTTATCTTTACAAATCCCCTTAATGTGATCAATGACCACAAATTTAAAGTTGGCAGTAGCATGCTTTAGAGTGTGTTTGTACAATGCATTATTGGGACGTTTGTTTTTAATCGCACTTAGATGTTCACATATTCTTAAGCGAAATGCTCGAGAAGTTTGTCCCACATAAAATGCTAAACACGTGCAGGTCACCAAATAAATGACCCACTTGGTGCTGCAATTAGCCCATAGCTTGATTTCGAAAACCTGTGAAGAATTTTTACTAGTGAACTCTGAAGCATTAGAAACCCGCATGCAATATGCACAATGGCCACAAGCAAAACAACCCACTATAGGGCCTCCAGTCAAGGAAATTTGATAGCTACCTGTAGGACTACAAACACATTTCTTATAATGGCTGAGTCTGGAACCTATAGATCTTCCCTTTCTAAATGAGAAAAGACATCTATCCCTGAGAAAGGGGTGCAATCTGTCTTCAGCCAACAGGACATTCCAATGTCTCTGAATAATATTCATAAAACCTTGTGTGTTACGTCCATAGGTTGTAACAAGACGTAGAGGCTGTATATCCACATTGTTATTGTGGTGTTTATATCGTAATAAATCCGACCTATTAAGGTTGGCAGCCCATTGTTTGGCCTGATTAATAATCCCTGGACGATAGCCCCTCTTTAAAAATCTACCAGCCAAATCATCACGTGTTTGAATATAGGACACCTGGTCAGAACAGATCCTCCTAGCTCTAAGAAATTGTGATTTGGGTATATTTTGGATGATATGTTGTGGGTGGAGGCTCGAAGCATGTAATAAGGAATTGTATTCAGGAAATTTTCTAAAAATAGTAGTGGACAATGTATTGCCAGGATTCCTAGTAATTTCCACATCCAGAAAACATATTTTAAGTCTGTGGAAAGACATTTTAAATTCAATGCCCCATACATTGTTGTTAAGATAATCAAGAAATTCCCTGAGATACTCTTCATCCGCCCTCCACACCAACCAACAATCATCCAAATACCGGCGCCAGATGTCCATTTCACACATGTAGATGTTATGATTCGGATCATATATAATGATCTCTTCAATATATGCCATGAAGAGATCGGCATAAATGGGTGCAAAAGATGCACCCATTGCCGTCCCTTTCTTTTGCCAAAAACACTGATTTTGAAAGTAAAAAACATTGCTAGTGAGCACATATTCAGTGAGACATATCAAGAAAGTATTGAATCCTGGTTTGTAAAGCCCTGATCTATTGAGCCAATAATCCAAAGCCTGCAGGCCTGCCCAATGTGGTATATTAGTGTATAAAGATGTAATATCTAAAGTACACAATAACCAACCGGATTCAAGTTGTGTGTCATTGATAATATCCAAAAATTGAGTAGTATCTTGAATTCTCGATCTGATATATGGAAGCAAAGGTTTAAGATGGAAAGTCAAATATTCTGAAAGGGGTTCAGTAATAGACCCATGTCCAGAAACAATGGGTCTACCCGGTGGATTCGTGGCATGTTTATGTATTTTAGGCAAAAGGTAGAGATACTGTTTTTTAGGGGATGTAACCATTAGTTGTTCCTTGGTATGTATAGTAATAATCCCCTCATCCACTGCTTGTGTCAAAAACTGACCAATTTTGTGATGAAATTGGGTAGATGGGTCCAAAGGCATAAACATATAATAGTCACCATCCCCCAATTGTCTCATAGCCTCCTGATTGTAAGCTGCCTCATCTAGAACCACCACCGCTCCCCCTTTATCAGCTGGAATCACAACCAAATTCTTGTTATTGACAAGTTCATCCAAACTTGATACCTCATCTTTGGACAAATTATTATACAATGTAGAAAAATCTTTAAGATGGCAGTGCAAATCATTAAGCACATTTTTAAGAAAAACCCCCACCAAATGAACCATGGGGGGATTGAAACTAGATTTTTTAAACTTGAATGTACCAGCAGGTTCAACAGTATTGTTGGCAAAAAACACCTTAAGATTTAACATCCTACAGAAATTAGCCACATCCTGGGCAAGGGCATATTCGGAAACAAAAAATCCTGGGACAAAATTAAGTCCCTTATTTAATAATTGGATCTGGGTGCTGGTAAGTTCAACCGAGGAAATATTGTGTACATTGCATGAACTATTCAATGTTCGATCACCATCTTGAAAAGATCCTGAAGACCCTGTTTGGGTCTGTCTTTTTTTATGTTTACGCCCCCCCCCCATCTGTATCTATGTCCAAAGGGGGTGGACAGTTAGTTTTTTTGGCCTGCGGTAACCTATCACTAGAGTTAGCTTCAGAATCACCTTCAGTAGTAGAGGACGTATCATCACCAGAGGTACCACTAGAAGAAAACCCACTCTTTTTTAAAATAGATTTTGGTCGCTTTCTTTTAGGAGTGGAATATCTCTTATTATTAAAACTCTCCGAAGGTAATCTAAATGACACATTTTTAGAGATATCAAATGGCTTACCCTTTTCATAGTCATTGACATCTCTAAAAAATTTTTTAAGTTTTCTCTCTTTTAAATTAGATTCTAATTTGGATAGGTCCATAGAAAGTTTTTTAATTTGTAACGAAAAAGAGTCACAATTTTCAAAATTGCTAGCCTCAATGCAAATAGTTTCAAGTTCCTGTATCCCCATATTTACCTTCCGTTCATAAAAATCAGCAAGGGCATCAACAAATTTAGATGAGGCTAGTTGTTGGACCTGACCCCAGTCTTCCAACAACTGATCATCAATATTAGCTACCAAAGGTTGCACTCTCACTCTCAATCCACGTGGAGTTATCTTTTTTTGTTGGTATGCCCTGAACAAACGTAAATGCCAAACATTAGTACGGACCGTCCTCATATGTTTGGTTAGTGAGTTAAAAAACATGTCACATTTAGTGTTCACATCCAAAGCATTCATATTATTAATATGTCCAGATGACCCAGCCCCTAAACCAAATACGGAAAGGTCATCAAGATCCGATGAAATCCCTTTAATAAGCGATGAAAAAGCCATATTCAGACCAATATCACCAAAATCCCAAAATGTGCACAAACCTGTAATATAATAATATATTAAACAACCAACAGCAACGTTAAGCGTGCAGCAGCTATAGAGAATCACCTATCAATGAACCAAAATATTGGTTATGAGTCAACCATCTGCAAAGAGGCATACCATGTGAGGGATCAAGAACCGCAAAATGTATTCAGAATATGTAGACCAAAACTAGGTTGAAAAATAGACCATATACAATAAACAGATCAGGTATAAAATCCCTGTATACTGTGCATATGTCTTCCGCAATGAAATATATCCAGGGTAAAACAAATACAATAAGCAGTCCTATGTTATGTGAAGACTCAACATGTAACCTGCGTATTTGTACCCGTATTGAATTGAAATAAGATTAATAAATGTAAGAGCCACAAAACTGGCAATGGTCAAAAAGTATGTGGTTACTAAACAGGATCCAACAATGGATACCAACTCCGCAAAAAACACCCATATATCCTCCAGCTGCCAACACAAAAAAGTGCTGTTAGAACAAATATATACAGAAAACCATGCACATAATAGGAATTAGTGTGATCAGAATCCCATGCAAAAAAATATATATACAAGCTAAGGATGTGAACACTAATAACCCACTACCATGATGATTGTAATATATATGGCAGATACAGGTCATGTAAAGCACATGAATGTACATCAAAACAATAACCAAAGGTCAAAAAGTCAGCACACCATCCCAAATATAGCCCTGAACCACCCCTCACAGATACTTGAAGCTATTTACCTCTTCCACTATCTTCCCTTCTATCTCAATTCTCATCTTCTGATTTCTCCAATTTGCTGTCATTGACACTGTCTTGTCTGTGCGTAGTTTCATCCCATGTGCCTTCAGTTTTGCATTCCATTCCACTACCCTTTGCTGAAGTTCTTGCTCAATCTGCCTGTAATACCACATCATCTGCATGCAGCAACTTTGTTGATCTGTCCACTCCAACCTGTTTACTAATGTAGTCCATCACTAGTATGAACAGCAGTGGGCTCTGAGCTGAACCCTGGTGTACACCCACTCCCACTTGGAACCCCTCTATGAGGTCGAACAATATTTGTAATTGAGGCATTGGGTCTTTGTACATAACCTGCAGTAATTCTACCAATGTGTCTGAGACTTTGAACCACCGCAGTACTGCCCAGATCAGCTTTCTTGGGACCTTGGAACACCAACTTGTAGTCTTGTTTGAAAAGTTTAATAAGCCACAATGAGCCACAAAAGTAAAAACAATGTATGATGAGTGATTTTATCTCTAGAATCTTCAGAATCTTAGTACTGTGTTAGTATGCTTTCTCCAAGTCTAGCAATGCCCAGTTGAACTCTTTACTCGTCTCTAGCTTCTTCTCAACTGTCTGTCTCACTGCAAAAATCAGGTCATTTGTGCTGCATCTTGATTTGAATCTGAACTTCTCATCTCCCTTCTTACTTTCTAATACTCTGCATATCCGTTTATCAGTCGCCCACTCCAGAACTTTTATGGAGTGTGATAGGAGTTTAATGCCTCTGTATTGCCCACAGTTGTGGATCTCCCCTTTGTTCTTGTACACTGGCACAAGTATGCTGTGTGATGATGTGAGGTGTTGCCAGCTATGCCAGAAGTAGGGCATTGGATGTGTAACATATGCTATATGGCAGCATAGCTAGCTGGAGTTTTGAAACGAATTGTATGTCATTTGTATATCAAACTGATTTGTACAGGTGCTTGTGTTGAAAATGTATTTGTAATGCTGCTTGTGTTAAAAATGCACCGACAGTGGGTCCTGCTGGACAGAAACGTAATACACTTGTATGTCAGACTGTAACACAGGATGCTGGAAGAGAAGAGGTTAATGTCAGTCCAGCTAACTTTGAAAAGTAGTCTGAAGTTAAGTTTCCTGGTTTAGGCCATAAACATTGTGGGCAGGATTCACGATGGCTTGCAAGGAGTCTAAGAGTAGTATAAGACTCCATGCAGCCATCGCGATCCAGGAACAGCCTGATTGTGCGTGTAAGAGAGCACCTAAAACGGCTCTTACATGGGCAGGGCGTGGATATGCTAATTACCTCACTTGCAGCCGAAAGGCATGCAAATGAGGTAAATTCGCGATCCAGGAAGCAGAAACCTGCCCATGTAAGAGCCATGTTATCTGCAGAAATGTACTCCGTTGATAACTGAGTACCATTCTGCAAATGGAGCCCTGTCAGCTCCAAATAAAGGTTGCAAATGTCGCAGGCAGCATGCCAATGACCAAATATGTGGCCACTGGCAACGTACCCTGATGCAAACATGAAATAAAAATATTTTTTTTTTCAGGTGATTGCCGATGTTTAAACGTAGCGCAGCGTCGCGCAAACGGGCTGCGCTATAAAAAAACAAAAAATAAAAATATTAAACCCACAAATGTGGGTTTATGCAAAGCATGAGTATACAATGGAAGGGAATAGCAGGGTAAAACAACATGGCCACCGAGTAGGGGTTGCTAAGGGGGGAAGCGGAGTGTAAGACATGTAACTAAGCATTAGTAGGCAATCCTATGTAAATGAGTGGTAGGATAGTGAATTGCACTGTTACATAGAAAATGAGCACAATCCGTGCAGTGTAGGAGTAGGATAAGGGGGAGTAACAGAGTAGGAGATAGGTGACATCACAGGGGGGAATGTATGAAAGGAATGCAGCTCATTGGAGCACAGTGGCATGTGAAAGCTGTCAGTCACACATCATGGAAAGAGGAGTGTCAACAAGTAGGCATGGGAAAGCCAAGAAATGGAAGGTGTACACGATGGATAACACCAAAGTTTCTTGCTGGGCGTGCATGCGCGCATGTGCGCGCTGGTAGGCACGAGTAAGACAGAGTGCGCGCGTGTAAGCGTGAGTGCACGCGTTTAAGGCAGAATACGCATGGAGGAGCCGGTTTAAACACCTGTATGCTTGTTTGTGCTGGTGTGCGCACGTTTTAACCCGAATAAGCAGATTCTAGTCCGTCTAAGCATGTGTGCGAGCGTGTTAGCCACTGAGCGTGTTTTTGCTGGTATGCACGTTGCTCCCCCCTGAGGAAACAGAAGGGGAAAAGGAAGCATGGGAAATAGTAGGAAGCTAGCAGAAATTACTGGCAGAGCTAGCAGGTGAAAACAATCAGAAGCAGGCAATTACACAGGCAGAACAGTAGCCCAGCCCAGCACTTAAAACACTGCAAACAACAGTGCAGAATGTTTCTCTCAAGAGACACTGCAACAGAGGAGTAAGCTACTAGAAGTGAGAACTGAAAAAGCTTCACTCAGACCAAAAATGCTAGGGGCTGCCATAGCTGTTATAAGGAGACATATGCAACTTGCTGAGGGTGGTGACTATGCAAATGCTGCCAGACAACCCACAGTGAGGAGACGGAGAAGAGTGTACAGGCCCAGGGTCACCTACCAGGGGTTACATGAGCTGGAGATAGTGGAGCGCTATAGAGTGGACAGAGACCTCCTGCAGCAAATTGTTGAGCTGTGCAGGCCACGCCTCACACACAGAACCAACAGAGGGGAACCCCATCCCAGTGGAAACCAAGGTATGTGTTGGCCTAAGAATACTAGCAACAGGTACCTTCCAGAGACCAACTGGTGATATGATGGGGATATTACAGGCATCAGCATCCAGGGTACTGTACCAGTTCCTGGATGCCATGTCAGCACATGTTGCTGAGCATGTATACTTCCCCAATTCCCGTGAGGTATTGGCCAGCAATATGCATCTCTTCCAGCAAATAGCGGAATACCCTGAGGTAGTGGGTGCAATAGACTGCATGCATATACGCATCAAAGCACCAGCTGGTGAGCGGGGTAGGGCCTACATTAACTGCAAGGGCTTCCCCTCCATTAACTGTCAGGTCGTGTGTGATGCCCAGGGCATAATAATGAGTGTGTGCTGGCTGCCCTGGAAGCTACCACGATTCACATATCTGGCATCTGACACAGCTGTACCAGACATTTGCCAATGGGGACATCCCACATGGTCACTTAGTGGGGGATGCTGGCTATGCACTGGAGCCGTGGCTGATGACACCCATCAGAAACGCACACACACACCTAAACAAGAACGCCATAATGAGGCACACGCACAAACACGACATTTAATTGAGTGTGTGTTTGGGCTGCTGAAGTCACGGTTCCGGTGCCTGGAGACATCTGGTGGAGCCTTGCAGTACTCACCAACTACATGTACCCAAATCGTCATGGTATGTGCTATGCTACATAATACGATTCTGTGAAAACAGCTGCAGCAGGACCAGCATAGGGCTGGGCCAAACAGCCCCCCACCAATGCCAAGCCAATCACAGGCAGAACGTGACTCGGAGGAGGAACAACCTGAGCCTGCCCCAGTAGGCAGAAGAAGGCGTGCCCAGTATGCCTTGGCAAAGCGGCAATGCATAGCACATACACTGGCTCAGTAGGAACCCAGAAATGATACCTCTCTCTGACTCACACATATAGTAAAAGGGATGCCTAAGTTGACACAACCTGCTATCAAACATGTACAGGGAGTGTAGTATGTTCATCCAACATAGACAGCCCTGCAGCACCACCTGAGGCATGATTGCCATGTATTAAGCAATGTAACACCATGTTATATATGCAAACATGATGACCCTGACTAACATCCTACCCTCACCGAGCATGATGCCAAAATATGAAGACGAGATGATCAATTACAATAATTGGCTTAAGTATTGCCATTAGTCAAAGGGGATCCAATGCGTGCCAGCCTGGGATGACATGCTGAGCAAGGCACGATGCTCCACCTCCATAGGTATCACAAGGGATAAGAACCTAGATGTAATGCTACCCAATGCCAGATGTCCAAACTGAAAGATGCATGCAGTCTAAACTCCCCTCAGCATGGAGAATGTTGCTATCTGTCCTGTAACAGAAAACTGGGTTAAGGCTCACAAGAGCACCCTAACACTACCAGGTTACACCTCATACCATGCTTTACAGCCCAAAATATGGAACAAACTACAAAAGGAGGGTGAGTAGCAATAATTGTCAAGGATAACCACACCCCATGTTGGTACCACAACAAGAAGTAGCATGGATTATCCATGCTCAAGTAACAGTGGCTAAGACTGCCTGACAGTTTGTAGCCTGCTACAGACTACCCTCCTAATACCAGGAACTGCACTTGGCCTACATTGGAACGCATGGAAATATCAAGCTCTCCAAACAACATTATATTGGGTGACTGAAAATACTCAAACATAGACTGGGAGCATTATCCCAGCACCAACACCCTAGGCCAAAGGTTCCTAGAATCCATAAACCAAAATGCTCAGGAACAATGTACCACTCCCACAAGAGGGGTAAGCATACTGGATGTGATAATCAGCAACATGGGTACTCTATGGCCAGATGAGAAGTGTATTCCTCACTGGTAAGATCAGACTAAGATTAGAGTAATCGCACTGGATATTCACAGCCGGACCACAGTCCCTATCCAGAAGACCACAGTGAAAAACATGTGTAAAGGAAATGTTGCACTCCTCCAAACTGATGTGGAATCCATTAAAGGCCCTGTGCCTGTGGAAAATATGGGCCACACCTCAGAACCCTTTATAAATGCATTCTATGAACACAGTCAGGAATGCATGGATTATGCAATCCCAAATAAAACCAAGGCCCAATACCATACACACAAGGCATCTGGCATGGTGGACCACAGCCATTACCAAACCATGCAAGAGAATGAGGAAGTCACCACATGATAGAGCAAACCCAAAAACGGAAGTAATCTCTGATCAGTATTATGGCAATAAAATATGGCCAGTCATAAAATCCACTAAGGCCAGCTACAACAAGTTGAATCTGTGAATCTTGGGCAATGTTACACCTGCCCCATGTACACAGACAACCTCTTCCACCCCCCAAGAAATACAAATATATGTGAGAGATGCAAGCACATCTCCAAACTGGAGGCTGAGCTCTCTCAACTCAGTACTGTCTAAACTAGTCAGGAGGATAAGGTAACCACACACACCACAAACCCACTCGCATAGACCTATCACAACTGCAAACCAAATACATAAACGCACAAAAACATTCCTGGAGGCTATAATTAAAAACCACCAAATCAGCAGAGGCCTCCAAAGCAGACACCCAAGCAACCACTACCCCCATACATAGCACATGCAACACATAGTACACAAAGTTGGTGTGCCAACCAGTGACAGCCTGTAAGGACAAACAACATGCCTGATGCACTTGTAATAGGTGACTCCATAGTCAGACACCCTGATGTCCCACTCACCAGACTGAACAAGGAAAAGGGTACAGTAAGCTGCCTGTAGGCTGCTACAATCTGCCACATAACACAATCATGCAGGTCACTCCAAAGCAAGTACAAATATGACTCGGTCATTGTCCATGCTGGTATGAATGACCTGAGACGTACCTCCCTGGACTACATGTAAAGAGACAGAGGAGCTGTCCGATTATGTAGGCCAGGCCGGTATGACTCTGACCCTGATCAGCATCCTAACCCCACCAAGAATGATGCCACAGTACAAACACAGAATGATCAGCTTTAACAATTGGCTCAATTACTGGTGTCATTCCAAGGGGATACAATGTGTGTCTGCTTGGGATGTTATGCTTGACAAGCCACGCTACTTTGCCAGGGATGGCTTGCACCTGTCACCCCTGTGTGTCTGGATATGGGCTAAGGCTCTTGCCACCTCCATAGTGCCTTTTGTAGGCAAGGCTGAAAAGACAAACCCACCTCCCCAGAAAACATAAGTGGAAAAAACATGAGGGTAATGCTGCTCAATGCCAGATGTCTAAACCACAAGATGCATGCTCTCGAGGCCCTCCCCAGTATGGAGAACATCGATGTCTGTGCAGTGATGGAAACCTGCATCAAGGCTCCTGAGAGCACCCCAGCACTACCAGGTTATACCTCAAATCATGCTTTACGGCCCCAAAACCTGGACCAAACCACAAAAGGAGGGGGAGTATCCATATTCAGCAAAGATACCCACACGTCCAGGTTACTGACAATGCATGAAGCATCAGTGACCATCCATGTGCAACTAACTGTAGGCAAAACCGCTGTACAGTTTGTAGCATGCTACAGACCACCCTCTCAGACCCAGAAACACCACTCAGCCTCCCTGAAGACACTGGAGAGTATGAATGTCTCCCCAAATACCAAACAAGGTACTCACAAATCACCACATAGGTGGTAATCCATTACGTATGTAAGAAGTAATCAGGGACCTAGGGACACAAGTGGACAGTAACCCCACATGCAACACTCACTTTGCCAACATGGCTAGGAAGACCACCTATATTGGCCACCTTATCATGAAAGGATTCACATCTACATCAAGAGAGGTCATTGTGCCCCTATACTCTTCTCTTATCAGGCCCATAAGTGAGTACAATGCCCCATTTGGGATGTACCATCCCCGTCACCTGCAGCAGTTAGAAAGACCTCAAAAGTACCTGACCAAGAGGATAAAGGGTGTCAAACATTTGTCATATGCTACCTGGCTGACAACACCCCAGCTGTATGCAGTCACATACTGCATACTCAGAGGCGATGTATGCCCGATGTACAAGGTCATGTCCATTACAGAATTGATGGACATGCTCCACCTCAGAAAATCCAAAGCCATTAGAGCTGTGAGAGCGACAGATGTCAACCTCAACACATAAATAAATCGGATGTGCTGGAGGGACAGATTCCTAACCCAGAGGCTCCCTACACTCTGGAACAGAACCCACTCCATGTTAGGCAGAGCCCCTCACTGACTCTCTTCAACAGGAATCTTGCCAAGTGGATGGGAGATCGTAGATTTACACTGGGGGTCTTCAGTGTGTCACATCTAGACAGAGGCACAGTAAAGTAAACCCTAAATGGCCATAATATTCACATAGCAAGGGGTGGTGAAAGCCACACCCACTCTGGCTAGCCTGATAAATGCCCTAGGGCAGATAGCCCAGTATGAACCTATGAACCTATGGAGATACAAATTGTACAGGACACTAAGGATAATCACAAGGCTGTCTTAACTGATGGTAGGAACCTTGTTGGGAATTCACAGATATGCTCTGAATTACCAAATATTACAAACAATACACCAAACCCACACACATTGCCAACATCCAACCTGACAGGTAACCTGACAGGTTCAGTGCAAACCCCCCCCCCCCAAAATGACAAATATCTATCCCAGCAGAGTGCTGGCCCCCTGACATTGCAGATGCTGAGGTAACAGGCAGCATCTTCAAAGCAAGACACACAGCTTCAATGGTATGAGATGGTGTCCTGGGCTGTGTCCAACATGAACTCCAAGAAGAATGGAATGGCAAACAACACTACTGCTCAATTTCAGCCTTACCACAGGATATGTACCCAAAGAGCAGTGTACAGCAACAGTGGTCCCTCTCCACAAAGGTGATGCCTCAATGGATACTGCAAACTATCACCCCAGAATCCTGACAAGCTTGGTCTGCAAAGCTATGGAAAGGATCATCATGGACCTCAGAAATAAAGATATTGGGGACCTACAGACACTGGACCCTACCCAGCGTGGCTTTCTTAAGGGCAGATCCTGCCCCTTAAACATGTCTGACTCATTTGAAACAGTCATCAAGGCCATTGATGAGGGGAACGTGGTCCACACAGCCTATCTGGACCTTGCAAAAGCCTTCCATACAATACCCCACATGTTCATTATAGATAAGCTCACCAGCTTAAATATAAACCCCTATGTCAGTAGATGGGTTGCAAACCAGCCCAAGGACAAAACTGACATGGTCAGACATGCTGCAGCCATGTCAGACTACAAACCAGCTACAACTGGCATCCCACAAGGCTCAGTCCTGGGACCTCCCTTGCATGGTATATATTTCCCATCGGTACAGGCCAACATGGAAGGACTGTGTCTAAACAAGTTTGCAGAGGACTACAAACTGGGCACCTTATCTGACCCTCCAGCTGACACAAGCATCCTACAAAAGGGCCACATAGAAACAGACAACTGGTGCCAGAGCCATGTCATCAAGCTAATTGCAGAAAAGTGTATAGTCATCCCATGTGGATAAATAGTAAGTGCCCACCAATTACCACATAGGTGTTAACCCATTAAGTACTTTAGAAGTAATAAGAGACCTGGGGACACAATTTGATAGATATCTTGCATTTGACAACCATGTGGCTGTAGTGGTTACAGAAACGTACCATATACCCACCTAATCATGAAGGTAGTCAGATCTAGATCAGGGGAGGTCATCGTGCCTCTTCAGTCATCCTTCATCAGCCTCACAATTGAGTACAATGGCCCCTGTGGGATGTACTTCAGCAGACACCTCCAGCAACTGGAAAGACCCCAAAAGTACCCCACCAGGAGGATCAAAGAGCTCAAACAGATGCCATGTGTTGCCTGATTAAACAAACCGCAGCTCCACACAGTGCCATACTGCCTGCCCAGAGGCAATCTGTGCCTGATGTATAAGCCATGCCCAAGCTGGAATCAATGAACATGCTGCACCTTGTACAATCTGAATGCCAGTGAGCTATGCACATGAGAGACCTGAACCCCAGCACTGACATACATAGGACATGCTGTAGTGATTGATTCATAACCCAGAAGCTCACTCCACTCGAGTAAACTCCCAGTACAGGTTAGCCAGAGAGTCCCTCATTGACTCTCCTCAACAGGAATCATGATGAGTGGATGGGAGATGGTAGGTTTACCCTGGGTATCACTGTTATGTCATGGGTAGACAGAGGCACAATATACTAACCTTGAAATATGTGATGTCAAATTCCAGTTACAATGTGTGTTGAAGGACAAACGCACTCTCTGACTAGCAGTAGAAATGGCCTAGGGCACATCGCTAGTGTTAATGTCCACCCAAGTTGTGGAATACACTACCAATGTTGGACAAGCCTGGTGTAAGTAGTCCATATCCGAACAAAATTCAGCATGGTCATATGTGCACAACTGGCCCTTAACCAGTCTGGTGTGCTCACTATGAATATTGAAAGCAGTGATAGGACTGAAACCCAGGATACTGTCCACCACAGTGAAAGTACTGAACCAGTACACTATACAATATTACAGTGTATGGTCATTGTGAAAGGATGTTGACAACTGTATGCAAACTATCCCATGGAAACCCTGCAGGCACAGTATAATCCCTGTCTGGTTCAGACACAAAGCAGTTGGGCAGTATGTACACAACATGACTCCCAACACACAACTGTAAATGTGAAATATTGTGGAAGTTCACACACACCCACAAATGTGGTGGACTGAAGATCTCAACATATGGAAAGCACACACTGGGCATGCTCACACACTTTGATAAATGAGACATATGTCAGGCAACAAGCCATGGAATATGCCTGAACTGGGCATGCTCACACACTTAGGCCATGTCTCAGTTTAGCAGTTGGCCACATATATGTGGTATTTGTATGTGTTAAACCTGGAACCAACCACAAGACAGCAATCTGCCCAGTGCAGACAGTTAAATGACTAAAGAGACATAAGTTAAATAGTGGATCCTACACATATTCAGACATATTCCTCAGATACACAA
Source organism: Protopterus annectens (assembly GCF_019279795.1). Classification (NCBI taxonomy): domain Eukaryota; kingdom Metazoa; phylum Chordata; order Ceratodontiformes; family Protopteridae; genus Protopterus; species Protopterus annectens. The sequence continues at coordinate 299,195,748 of NC_056750.1, forward strand.
GTTGTACATAGAAACAGGGAAAGCTATGGCAATAAAGACCTGCAAACAGTTTATCAGCAACAAATATTGTGCATCTGAAAATTAAACATAGGGGTGTAGAGGTCAATACGAGGCCATTTGCCCTAGGGAATACAAGCTTAGCCAGAGTGTGCTTGGCATCTGCCTCCCCAGTACAGTAGGCTACTGTGCCACTGTAAAGTAGGTCACAGAAGGAACCATGTAAGGCTAGTGTACTGTGCCTCCGTCAAGCAGGGACACAGTGGAGATCCCAGGGGTTGAATTTGCAATGTCACATCCATGTTTGAATCCTGCAAATGCTCAGTGTGTGTGTGTGTGTGTGTGTGTGTGTGTGTGTGTGTGTGTGTGTGTGTGTGTGTGTGTGTGTGTGTTTGGGTGAGGGGGGTTAGTGTGTGTGCAATTCTGTGTGAAAGAAATGTCCCTTTTGCCAACTAGAAGAACACACTGCATGATGCACACTCCTCTTTCTAAACACTGATGATCTCAGCACCCTATAAGTACAGCAGGAGAAGGGAAACCTCCCAGTAATTTGGATAGCGCGCTCTGCTAATGCGTCTCTCACAAGTGTCATAACATAGTTATGTAGGGGGTTGAATCCTGCAAATGCTGTGTGTGTGTGTGTGTGTGTGTGTGTGTGTGTGTGTGTGTGTGTGTGTGTGTGTGTGTGTGTGTGAGGAGGGTTAGTGTGTGTGTGCAATTCTGTGTGAAAGAAATGTCCCTTTTGCCAACTACAAGATGATGCACTGATGATGTCAGCACCCTATAAGTACAGCAGGAGAAGGGAAACCTCCCAGTAATGCGAATAGCGCGCTCTGCTAATGCGTCTCTGTCAAGTGTCATAACATAGTTAGGTTGGGGTTTGAATCTTACAAATGCCATGTGTGTTTTTGTCACACAGTTTGTCCATGTGTGTGGGGTGTTGCTCTTAATATTGTATGACATAGATCATATCAGTAATGTCAATGCACACATGAGGTATGTGTGTGCCACATAGACATATGTACCTGTGACCTGAAATAGTTCCCATGTGTGAAGCCTGCCTCATGTGAATACATGTAATTTGCATCACACAACTTTGACTGTGGTTTTCTGTGCAGGGGCTGCATTTGGTATGTGAATATACAGTGAGAGTAGTCTATGGTGTCATCTTACCAGCGAGGGATGCATTTCTGTTCTGGAGCATATAGTCCACATGTTGGTGATGAACAGGTGCAGCATGTATTCCCCACTTGTGGGAGTGGTAACAAGTCGTTCCATAGCAATTGAGTGTATGGATTCTAGGAACTTTACACCTAGGGTGTTGGAGCTACAGTAATGCTCACAGTCTATGTGTGGGTAAATGAAGCTGCCCAATATATTGTTGTTTGGAGACACCTGCCTATGTACATGTATTCTTAAGTAGGCCAAGTGTGTTACCTGGGTTTGGGAGTGTGGTGTGTGCCAGGCTATGAACTGGACGGCAGTCTTACCCACTGTTAGTTGCACATGGATAGTCTCTGATGCTTTGTGCTGTGCCACCAACCTGGAGGTGTGTGTATCTTTGAATATTGATACTCCCCCTCCTGTTCTGTTTTGGTGCAAGTTATGTGGCCGACAAGCATGGTATGAGGTATAACCTGCAAGTGCTGGGGTGCTTTTGGGGGCCTTGAACCAGGATTCTGTTACTGCACAGATATTGATGTTCTCCATGCTAAGGACAGTTTCCAGTGCATGCATCTTGACGTTTACACTGCTGGGGTTGAGTAGCATTACTATTAGTTTCCTATCCCTTGTGATACCTATGGAGGTGGTCTTGTCTGTTGAGCCTTGCCTAAAAAAGGCACTATGGGTGTATCAAGAGCCTTTGCCAATATCCGACAGCCCATGGGTGACAGGTGCAAGCTGTCCCTAGCATAGCAGTGTGGCTTGTTGAGCATGTCATCCCAGGCTGACAGGCATTGGATCCCCTTTGAATGATACTGAAACATAAGCCAATTGTCTGAATTGATCATCTTGTCTACATATTGTGGCATCATTCTTGGTGAGGGTAAGATGCTACTCAAGGTCAGGGTCATACCAGTCTGGGCCACATGCTCAGAGAGCTCCTCTGTCTCTCATCATGTAGTCCAGGGAGGTAAGTCTCAGGTCATTCACACTGGCATGGACACTGACTGAGTCATATTTGTACATGCCTTGGAGTGACCTGTGTGCTTGTGTTATGTGGCAGATCATAGCGCCCGACAGGCATCTCACCGTGACCTTCTCCTTGTTCAGCCTGGTGAGCGGGACATCAGTGTACCTGACAATAGAGGCACCCATCACAAGTGTGGCAGGTGTGTTGTTTAGCCTTACATGCTGTGACTGTTCGGCACACTGGCTTTGTGAGCTATGTGTTGCATGTGTTCTGTTCTGGGATAGCGGTTGCTTGTGTGTCTGCTTTGGAGGTATCTGCTGCATAGACAGACCTTTATTTAGAGACTCCGAGTATGGTTGTGTGTGTGTATTTGTTTGGATTGCTGTCGTGGTAGGTCTATGTGAGACTGGAATTGTAGTGACCGTGGTTTCCTTCTCCTCCTGACAGGTTTTGCCAGTACTGAGTTGAGAGAGCTTAGCCTGCAGTTTGGATATATGGTTGCATCTCTCACATGTGGTGGAATTTGTTGGGAGGAGGAGAGGGTTGACTGTGTAAATGAGGCAGTTGTAACATTGCCTCTAGATTCCCAGATTCACCAGCTGGACCGTGAAGGAGATTGACAACTGACCTTTAAACATGCTAGGCTAGTATTGGGAATTCCTTTATAATTAACAACGAAAAGGGCCAATGGGGAACAAGGTAAGTAAGGTGAGTTTGTGAGGGTGTAGTGCTTTTAATTTATTATTGCTGGCATATATAAATGCTTTAGTGAGCAAGTGCCAGGTATCTCAAATGCAGTGTGTTAGGTAACTTAATTGCATAACTGACAAACACTAACTTTCTGTCAAGTGAAACAAGGACATACATACAGTAAGCAATGCGCACATGTCACTAGGGATTCTCAGAGGCGCTGTAAAGCTGCATTTCACTTGGGATTAGTGTTTCAGGGAAATAACAAGCATACAAACAAAGTTACAATCAGCAGGCATGGATCGAGTCTATGCTACAGCAAACAAGGTGTACCAATTTCAGTAAGAAACAGTTCAAATATGCAGGCACTATAAGCCTTTAGCCAGAAATTCCCACCTCAGACGGGCAGAGTCCAGCCTCTCCTCCCACAAGAGTGCAGACCATGAACCTTTGTAATGTGAAATAACTGGCCTGAAGCCCAACTGCTTAAACCAGAACTAATGCACATTTATAATGACAGACACTGAGCTCTCAATCAGCATTCCCCAACTTAGTAGGCTGTATGCTACCTGTCCTGCCACCACAGTATCCCTGACATTTAATGAGACTCACCTCCTGTCATAGTTAGTTGTGTGTTTTGGAGCGGTCAAGCATGGTATGAGGTGTAACCCGGTAGTGCTAGGGTGCTCTTGAGAGTCTTGAACCTGTTGTCTATTACTGCACAGATATCAACATTCTCCATGCAGAGTAGAGGTTGTACTGCATGCATCTTGCGGTTTACATGTCCACCATTGAGTATCATAACTTCCATTTACTTATCCCCTGTGCTACCTGTGTAGGTGGCCTTCTGTTTACAGCCTTACCAGCAGAATGCAAAGATGTGCAGACATTACACTATGGTAATTTATACGGGTTTACCAAACAATACAATGACAATCATACTGTTAATGCATCAGGCATGCTGAGATATACCCACAATGATATCATTACACTGCACAGTTGACAACATGTTAATATTACTACACATCTATGTAGTCACCCTGTGCATCAGCACCATGTTAACCGGTCCTGCATCGATGTTGTAGATTGCAGGAGGTGGCACAGTTTCATCATATGCACAGTATGCCCGAGTCTGCCACTGATGCAACCAATCGACATGTATGTGTGTGTGTGTGTGTGTGTTAGTGAGGGACAACCGTAGAAGATGGGGCAATGTTGATGCAGTGTGTGCGTGTATGTGTTAGCATTATGCATGTGCGTATGCATGCACACAGTTCCACCTTGTGGCCGCCATATACAGGTGTTTATGGACAGCCACAGACTGTACCTGCCAGGTCGTACAGATCACTGTCTCTGGCTACAGACACTGTACCTGTGCCTGGCAGGGGTGCTACGGACAGTATCAGGTACTAAGCCAGACTGGTTACTGTCATCAGAAGCAGGTGGTTGTTGATTGGAGACATGTCCTTGCTGGGACTGTCCAGAGCCATGTGCACGTGGTCTCCTAGGACTGTCTGATGACAGCACAGATCCAGCATTGTTGGGGCTGGTACTGGCACTATGTGAGCGGCCGTGGGTTTGTTGTCGTCTGCGACAACTGCCAGCTGCTGCTGTTGCTGGCATTCGTCCATGACGCCTCAACCGCCCTGCGTTGCCCTGGCTCATGGACATGTAGTTGTGGAACAGATCTAATGTGTCCCCCCCAACGTCTGTCAATGACCTCGGTGAAATTACGGATGGCAGCTGCAACATCACGCATAGTGTCATTCATAGCAGTGCGATGTGCTCTCAGCTCCCTCAGACCCTGTCTGGTGTACCGTTCCATACGTGACTGTGCCTGCATTACAGCCCTGAACATAGCTGAGGTTGAAAGACCTCTGTGGGCACGTCTGACAGGGGCAGTACGACCATGGATGCTCCCACGAGAACCCCTGGACATCTGCCTGTGTGGTACCATGTCAGGACTCTGGCCGTGGCTGCTGTGAGGGGATGCATGTGCCACTGATACCACATTACCCTGGTCAATGCCCACTGTATGCTGTCCATCACCTAGGGGTATTGGTGACAATGGATGTATTGGCAGGATGACTGTGCGCATTGATGGGGTTGACAGCTGTGTACTGTCGATTGGCTGATCAACAACGGACCCTGGCACACCTCCCTGTGCCATTACACAGGTATAATCATTATCACTATCCCCAGCAGCAGATTCAGGTTCCCTGCTGCACACTACCAGAGCAGCACCAGAACCTGTGAGAAGAAGACAGGAAACACAGTTTACAATGTGCACACAATGTTACCACACATGCACACATGGGCACATGCACACTCCTCAGTACATGAGATACAAACACACAGACATACCTGCAATCACACACATAGCAATACCATTTTAGGGTATTATTACTATTACTATCATAAGTATTAAAGGAATGTTGTTACACACTCACCAGCATGGATTGGCTGCCTTGCTGTTTCACCAGAGGGACCTGCACAAATAAGACATTCATTGTCAGTGGGCACAACTGTGCCATTGATACTACGAGTATGATACAGTTCAGTAGTACAACAGTTGGCTTTCACAGGCCTACTGCCAATATTGAGAATATCACTCTTGCACAATAATTACCAGGATAATAGCTACAAACACAGTACACACCTCACACATGCATAAACTACCAGTGTAGAGAACAGTCAAATATAGATATGGCATGTTACCTGTACGCTCCACGTCCTCCTGCTGGGTGGCTCCAGCCTCCATCATTACACATGTGTGTGTATGTTGTTGTTGGGCTGAAGCCACAACACTTAGGAGGAGCCCCTCCATTCTGGTGAGGGGGGGTGCATAGCCGCCCCACCACCTGTGGCAAGCTATTGCCTGTGGATATCAGACGCACGCTGATGGACATTTCTAATTAAATCACTGCAGTGCTGGCGAACCTGCTCATATGTCCAGTTGTGCATGCCTATATCATTTACCCGATGGACAAGGTCTTGCCACAGTGCAGCCCTCTCCTGCTGGTTCTGGCTGGTGCAGGAAAAGTGTGTGGCAGAATCCCGCACCTGGCTCTGGTGTATCTCCTCTTCCTCTGCAGCAGAGTACGTGGGATTGCGCTGGTGCACCATTGCCCTGGAAGGAAAAGAAAAATATGTGAGCAAGTGATATGGCGCACACAAAACTCTACTGTAGTGATATCACTGAACTGCCATATATAGCATCTGTCTGTCTATTGGGGGATACACATGTGAATGACCACATATCAGTGCTCAGCTGACAACTCTGTGACAGTGCCTGGCACACTCCATACAACAAACAAGTATACTCCAGCAGTCGGCACACTGTTTGAGGTCCAATGCACAGCCTCACACTGGGGGTATGTATCAAAGTAATGTATGGGGAACATTGTCAACCCATGCAATGCACAGTACAAATGTCACTGGTAATGCACCGTAGTCTTTGTTGCCATAATCATACCTACACCACAGTCACATACAGGGAACCACAGCACAACATATGGCAATGTAGTATGTTTGTATCCCAATACCTGACACATCTTTCTCTGGCCTCACACCAAGGACACACACTACCTGGACAGACACAAAGTCATGCTGAGCAATCACACCATTACAGACCTTGCACACAGTCAGTGGCACACGCATTCCACCTCACATAGTTGGTATTGCAATGAGTACATGTGTGTGTGCATTGTGTCATAGGCAGGTAGTATGCTATTGGGCCTGGGCCTACAGCAGCATACTTTTATGCTACCCTGCCCTTTGGGACACATGTAATGTGGTTGTACTTGCTCCTGTCAAACAGTTACACAGGGTGACTCATATCGCATGCTACCTATCTGCATAACATTCAACAGGGGGTATGTCTGACATCTACTAATGGGGAGACTTGCTTCGTAATGCTGGGTGGTTTACTCCAGGGTATGGCCTATTTGTGGGTAGGAACCTGTACCTCCACCATGTGCTCTTTACTGCAGTGCCAAGGATGACAGACGTAGGTCATTTATGCTAGGGATATTGTGAGGTGTTACCATGGTTGTTGGACAACTGTTATGGGTGTGACTTAACTATGTATATCCAGCAGTGGTATGCTCTGTGTCGGTAGTTTGAGAGGCACTCTATCTGTGGTTTTGTCAGTCACCCTGCATAGGTAATGTGTTTGAGGGCATTATCACTGTTTGTTAGGTATGACAGTATCCTTCTCCCTTTCTGTAGTTGTCATGGGAGGTACATACCATGTAGGACATTGTGAGGTGTAGAGGGGTACAGTGACCTACATTTCACTAGCTGACACACCATTTCTGCTGGCATGTTCCATGTACAGGTATTACAAGACTGGTGTGCCACTGTGAATATCACAGGGGAGGCTATTGTACACTTGTTTCCCATGTTCCCTCCTGACACATCCAGTAGTAGGCAGGCAACCACATATGTGGTGGTTAGTGGTGTAAGTGTTTTGGAATGGGGTATGGTACTCCTGTATCCGCACTGGTGTTCAGTACATGCCTTTGTCACCAGGCACCTGTTGCAATACATCTGCACACATGTGCCTCTCTCAGTATATATCTATAGAGGGGGGGGTGAGAGATAGAGAGAGATATTCATATACATACATATCTGTACACATGCATATCTGTCTGTGTATGTATCTATATATGTATGTGTCTATTACATAATATGTGTATATACATATTCTACCCATCTATCTATATATGTTCATAGGTAGCTACTAGGCTATCGGCCCTAGGGCCCATACAAGCCTAGCCAATAAATGTACCCTGGCTTTTGCCACCCAAGAAAGGTATTTTCCTATGCCCTTGTCAAGCAGAGCCACAGACGTGATCCCCGGGGTGAATTCCCCATTTCCCATCCAATCATCAGGATCTTTCTTGAAGATTGCTAATGAGGAGCTCTGTTTGACATAGATAGGTAGTCTGTTCCAGAGTATGGGAAGTGTCTGGGACAGGACTCTATCCCTCCAGCATGTTCTGTTTATTGTGGTGACAAGGTTAAGGTCCCTAGAGCGTGTAGCTCAGAGGGATTGGGATTTCTTTAAGTAGAGCATGTCCAAAAGCTGTAGGTTTGACATAGCTGTGTATGTTAGGCAGAGATCACCCCTGAGTAGGCGATATGCCATGGAGTCCAGCTGTAGTCTTTTGAGACTGTCTGCATAGGGCATCTGTTTGAGGCCAGTAATCCTCTTTGTGAGGTATTTCTGTGGTCTTTCCAGTTGTTGTAGTTGTCCTGTGAGGTACATACCAAAAGGGGCGTTGTACTCTATCATGGGTCTAATAAGTGATGAGTTGAGGGGAACAATGACCTCTTTTTTTCTGGATGGGAATCCTTTTGTGATGAGATGAGCCACGTAGAAGGATTTCCCGACTACTGTGGCGATGTGATTATCAAAGGAGAGACTACTGTGCACCTGTGTCCCAAGGTCTATTATCACATTTTCAGCATTAAGTAGACTACCAACTAACTGGTAGTTCATGGGTACAGAGTTTATACCACGGGGATGACAATACACATTTTGGCACTGAGCTTCAGGCCATGGCTTTGACACCAGGTATCTGTCTCAGTGAGGGCCTTTTGTAGTTTGCCCACATCGTTAGGAGTTGCGATTATGGCTCCTAGTTTGCAGTCATCTGCAAACTTTGTTAGCCACAGACCTTCTGTGTTGGCCTGCACTTCGGAGAAGTAGATACCAAACAGGGGAGGACCCAGGATTGAACCCTGTGGTACTCCACTTGTCACTGGTCTGATGTTGGATTTGGAATACGCTACTTTCACAGTGTGGGTTCTGTCCGTGAGCCAGTTGTCAACCCATCTTATGACATAGGGATTTATACCTAGTTTAGTGTGCTTATCTATAATTCCAGAATGGGGGATGGTGTTGAAAGGCTTGGCGAGGTCTACATAAGCTGTGCGAACCATTTCGCCATCATCTATGGCTTTGGTGACTGCTTCAAAGAAGTCAATCGGGTTTAGGAGACATGATCTGCCTTTTACAAATCCAAACTGAGTAGGGTCCAGAGTTTGGAGATTACCAATGTCTTTGTTTATGAGTTCCATGATGGTACATTCCATGGCCTTGCAGACCAGGCTCGTCAGGCTAATGGGGCGGTGGTTACCGTGGTCTATCGTGGCTCCCCATTTGTGGAGTGGGATGTGTTGTGGTACGCCATTCAGTGGCTACAAAGCCTGAGGTGAGGCTATGATTGAACATGGTACTGCAGTAGGGTGCCAGTTCATTCAGTGGTTCGTGTAGAACGCAGCCTGGGATATTGTCATGTCCCATGGATGCTGTGTTCTTGGCTTTGGAGAGTGTGTATTTTACCTGTGCAGCCGTGATTATAGGGACTTTGCATTCTTCCAGTATAGAGATGGGCCCTCTAGAGGGTGAGAGGGGGGTAAAGTTAGCACTGAACCTATCTGCCAGGATGTTGGCAATATCAGTTGGTTCTGTATATTTAGTGCCATTATGCTGTACCTCAGAGCAGATCTGAGTGTTCCCATTTAGATTTTTGTCATAGCTATAGAATGCTTTGTGGTTGTCTTTAGAGTCAGTGGCAACTTTGTTTTCGTAACTAGCTTTGGGGGATTTTATGAGGGATCTCAGCTTTTTACTGAGGTTGACCAGGGAGTTCCTCCAGTCATGGGAATTTTCCTTATTTTTGCAACAGTTTCTTTCTTCTAATGTAGAGTTAGTTTATGGCAGAGGACAACCAGACTGGCTTCCTTTGTCTGGGGGATAACATCTTGGTTCTATTAGGGATAGCATGATCCATGCACTCGTGTAAGTGCTTATACAGTGCATTTGTGTAGGATTCAGCAGTCATACCTCTATTGTCCGTCTGCATGGGTGTCATGCAGTTTGCCACTTCTGTCTTAAGAAGTGTGACATTGGCTTTTGAGAAGTTTGTTACGATGGTGCCCCTAATTGGGGCTGGGGGTGGGATGTGGATGTCTAGGCTGATTACCTTGTGGTCGGATCTGACCAACGAGGAATTGATCTCTGGTGTGGAACACCGTTTTCCCATGTTGGTGATGACCAAGTCTGGGATATTGCTGCCCCTGGTAGGGGTGTGAATAAGTTGATCCAAGGCGTTGGTATTTATGAATTCTAGAAAACGTTGAGCAATAGAGTTGGTACAGGTGTAGTTTTTCCAGTTAATGGTGGGGTAGGTGAAATTGGCCATTATTAGGGTGTTGGGTTATACCCAATACTTTCCAGTGTATCATGAAATGAGGGGTGTGAATCCTGGGGCATGGTGGGTGGGCTGTAGTAAGCTACGATTTGGATTGCGTTCTTGCCCAGAGTTAGTTACAATTGGATACCTCAGATGCATTATGCTGTGCAACTTGCCTAGAGATGTGGATATCCTTAATGAATATGGGCATGCCTCTGCCTTTAGTGTTTCTTTCTGGGTTAGGTGGCCAACAGGTGTGGTATGGATTGAAGCCCGGTAATGCAGGGGTGCTCTCTGGAGCTTTGAACCAGGTCTCTGTCACTGCACAGATGTCACCGTTTACAGTGGTGTATTTGTCATTTGAACCTTGCCTGACAAAGGCACTATAGGGGTGGCATGAGTCTTAGCCAGTATCCAGAATCGTGAGGGCGACAGGTGCAGGACATCTCTGGCAAAGCAATCGGTCATGTCGTTCCAGGCAGACAGATGCTGGATCCCCTTAGAATGACACCAGAAGCTTAGCCAATTGTTGAGGTCAATCATTTTGTCCTTGTACTGTGGTATCATTCTGGGTCTATCTATTTCTACATCCCTGTCTATGTATACATATATACACATTATATATAGATACATATATAAATATACATACATACATATAATATATATATATATATATATATATATATATTATACCTTTTTATTTACACATACAAATACACACACTAACATACTGCTAAACATTCATTACTGTACAACCTACATTGTACGTTGCACTACAACTTACATTGATATGTGCACATAGCATCCTTCACATACATATGTATGTCCAACCTTCACTAACAGTTGCAGTATGTCCCCTGCCCTATGCACATCTTCATATATATCTATATACAGACTAACACATATGGAGGGTTCACAGTATGTAGACTATTACATTATTAGTTTACATTACCTTTGTTGGACACTGCTATTTTTGATGGCTTGCTGCTTGGTAGCCTGCTGTTCTGTAATGTTGTAGTTTCAGCGGTCTGTGTCTCTTATTTGGTTTTTTTTTATTTCTTTGTTTTTATTTATTTATTTTCTCTCTCTCCCCCTCCGGCTGTTGCAATGAATGTATTGCATGTGTGGACTGGGAGTACAGGCTGCTTTTGTAGGTATATGCAGATGTGCATGGGATGGCCTCTGCAGCAATTGTTAGCCAGCATTTGCTAATTGCAATTCTCACTGCGATTTCAGGACAGTGGTATAAAATGTTAGGTGAGGTAGGTGTAGCCCTTTCAGATTTTCAAGGTGGGGACCATGCTGGTATGCTGTGGACACTGTTGTGTGAGCGTAAAGGTTGGTATGTCTCTCATATCTCAGGCTGTGTTGTAGGCACTGACATGCATGTTGTACTGACACCTGGCTATTGCTTCCTCCAGTTTATTCTTCTCAGTGTGTATGTTAACTGACACCTAATAATACTAATACTGTTTAAATGGGGGTATGTGCTTTCCTGTGGGACTTGTGGAGTAACTGGTTTACAGCAGTGGCTTTTGCAATTTGTTGCTATGGCTTCACTATTTAGCCTTTACATTCACTCCTTGGAGGCCTGCTAGGTGTCTTTACTGGAATATGTTGCTATGGCTTTCCTATTTTCCATTCGCATTCACTCCTTGTAATACTTGCTATATTTCTTTCAGCAGCAATTCCTTATATGTTTGTTGTGGTTTGGTGGTACTGCATGCAGTGTAGTCTGGCCAAGGTGTGGGGCTTGACACCTACAAGGGTATTTTATTTTGCTGCTGAGCAGTAGTGGCACCTTGTACTTTGTACTAACAGTTATGGATAGCAGGCACATGCAGTGCTTGTAAACAGCTATACTGTCCTTCTGTTATTAGTTGGATACCTCCTTTGATATTTGTGGGTTGTACACCTACATGTGGGTGTGCTTGTGGAAGCTATTCTACAGCTATTCACAAAGTGTGACAGCAGACAGAATGATATGCCTGTGAGTTTGTGACACTTGCAGGCCTCAGATACTCACTCTAAGATGTATCTTTTATCAGCCTCAGGGAATGGCCCATATCAGTGGGATACACCTGTGATATATTTCAGATATTCTGCAGGTGTGACTGTGGGGTATTTTGAGCATGTGTATTAATACACCATTTCTGACATGCACGTAGTGCATACTTTCAGTAGTTGACAGTTACCATTACGTGGGACAAAACACCTTTCTGCCTACTATTAGTACATTTCACAGGGAGTCAGCGGGGTACAGTTAACATTTGTTTTCAAATCAGGGACATCCCTGTAAATCAGTCCCAGTTGTGAGGTCTGGCCTCTTACCTGTTCAAATATGGCAGTGTTTATCCTGCTCTGATAGTGTGTGTGGTTTCCAAGGTGCTACTGTCACATTATTACCTACTAGCTACCGACTAGCATGGCTGTTTCTCTTCTCACAGTAATGTTATACAAATCCACAAGAATTGCCAGTAAAGATACAATAAATCTTTGTGTAATAGCCTTCCTATATTCCCTTTACATTCAGTTCTACTATTTCATGATATATTGCTTTCAGCACAAAGTTCTTGTATATCAGTCATGGCTTAGTGGTAAGTCATGCAGACTAGTGTTTCCAAGGTCCTGGGTTCGAGACTGACAGAGGAATTTTATTTTGCTGCTGAGCAGACTACAGGCCTCGTCATTCAGAGTGACTAAGGCACTTTTAAGCAGTTGTAAGCGGGTCTGCGCGGAGCTCACGCATGCGCAGTGCCGCTTAGCTTCGCGCACACACCCGCTTACAACTGCTTGAAAGTGCTTACTATCGCGCACACCCACGCTAATTTCTTTGAAAGAAAAGAAAATGGGGAGATAGGACAGTGGTGAAAAAGGGGGCACAAAGAGGGTAGGACAGTAGGAAAACAAGCTCGGGATTTGCAGGAAGGATGTAGGAAAGGCCCATAGCTGCCCATTTCTTTATCAGCAACAGCTGTGCATATGTCTGTAATTTGGTGTGAAATTTGAAACCTTCCACCCCTGAGAGAGGAGTGAGGACAACAAAATATGTTGTACAGCCAATTGTAATTACCACTTCACATGTCCAGCAGACATGTCTGCAAAATGGGCAGCTATGTATGGGGCGTAATTTTGTTGCGGGAACAGAGTGCCCTTTTTTTTTTTTCAGGTGAGAGTGGAATGTGAGGTACAGGAAGTAGGTATATTTGGGGAGGTAGGTAGGGGAGGTTAACAGACCAGACAAACAATGCATACAGGGGCAGAATATGACACATGGGGGGGAAACACAATTGACGGGGACGGATGTTGGGATATCACGAGCCCATGAGCCCACAGATGGCAACAGTGGAACTGAGATCCCCACCCATGGGCATTTGCCACTGTGCCTTCACAGCCCAGGACGGGGCTGTGCTGGGGGCTGTGTAGGATGGGCAGCAGGGACACCCGTGAGTTGTGCCACCCCAGCCTCAAGCTGGCGTAGGGGTTCAAGCACAGAATGCCTGATCTCGCTACGCACCACAGGCCGGACACTTTGGAGGGTGAGTGGATGGTCTCCTCTGGCCACGCTTGCAGAGAGGGGACGAGCCCCATCCCCTGCAGTGCTTCCACCCGAAGGTGGCGGGCCACCGGAGGAGGTTCCGGCCTGGGCACTAGTGCCAGGTGCACTCGCCAGCTGAGGTGGGAGAGGTGGGTCCGCTGGAACCCGCCTTCCCTGTTGTCCTATGTTTAGAAATATTTTATGACATTTTGGGTTAGTAACAAACAATACCATTCAAAATTAGTTGTAACAGCATGCATCAGTATTCCCACTAACCAAACACCCATGAATTCCAAACATTGAACAGCAAGCATAACACATGCATATTTTGAACAACAGTACACAATCCAACAGCATGCAGGGTCGATTGATGGCAACAGGCCATCAGGTTTGGATATGTGAACAGGGCACATGCAACAACGTACATGTAAATATGTTTGAACCAACAGGACAAATGTCCATAGGAATTGATTGTGAATACACATACCCAGTTTGTTGTGGATTGGCATTATTTGTGAATATAGGGTAGGGTGAAGAAATATTTCATTAACAACTTCAACTACATATACATATGCTGTACATCTCTAGTAGCTGCAGATATATAATACCCTACAGGTCTTACTACAGTTTCCTATATGTAACCTTAGGAATGTTGTTGATGGGACTGTTACTGATGCATTAATATCTGTTGCATTTTTATTCATACACATTTCATATCTGGCTATGTTCAAGTACTGCATCCTGCTACATTTCATTTATATGGCTCTAGACAACTGTGGATGTTCATTATTTTATACAACCATACTATCTCAATATTGCAAGGGTACAGCAACATATACAAATTGTGGGACAGACACATTCCAGCTTCAGTACTTTATTTCAAACATTTCACTTTTTGGTTGTGGCTGTCTCATTCATTTCATTATGTACTGACTGCAGTATACTTTATTCAGAAGTTAATAACAGCTTTCTTGGTCGATTCATACCTCTTTCTCTCACTCACTTGTTTTATTTTTACAATTCAAGTTGGTACTTTATTCTAGGCATTATTAACATGTCATACCTGCTTACAACAATCCTTTCCAACAGACAGACTTGTTTCATATGGCAGATTTTCTAAGGGGATGTATTTGACACATGTCTATTATCTTTGGCTTGTTTACCAGTGTTTTTCAGGCTGCTGCAGGTTATCTGATATTACACTTCAGGTGGGTAATCACTATTTCAGACTTGTTTACTTTTTATTTCTGGATTACAGGCTGCATCACTTATTTAATCATAGAGCACTAGCAGAATCTTTCTTCTAGTGTTATTTGAACTTTATTAATATGTGACTGCACTGACCTCTTTTACAAGCTGTCTCACTTATATTGTATAACAATTACAGGAATATAATTACTAACCTGCCTGGTGGTGCAACCGCTCCAGCCTATCACCATAGGCTCACTGATTCGCGGAACGCACACCTGTAGCTGTAATATAAATGAAGTAATATTGGAACATACTTCTCCATAATATCAGCTAGGATAATTCCTTACATACATAATTACATGGATACTTACTCAGTAGTGGGGCGTTGGGCATTTGCCGGGCCTCCTGGATCCAACGGTTCAGTTGGTCCTGCTTCGTCTCTTCAGGTCCGCATGGTGGTGACGGACCTGTTCACCATTCCTTGGTATTCCTGTGGCACTGGTGAGATCATGTGCCAACCGTTTCCACGCCTCTGCCTTATATGCACCCCACAGAACCTGGCCCTGCATGAGTTGAGCCTCACGATCGTGGACTAGGAGCCAAACCATGTATTTGGACTCCTCAACACCCCACGTCTGTGCTCGAAAGCGACTGCCCTCTCCTACACGTGCGATCCTGACTGCAAATAGGTTCCGCAACCAGTTATGCTGCGTATTCCCGCCTATGGGGCTTATATATGCCGTTTTTCCCGCACTTATCTGTGATTGGCCATTTTGGAATTGTATCAGCTTCACAAAACCTGCTTTGTCATGCTTCTATTTCCATTCATTCCGATATATATGCTAATACTGCATTTTTCAGTACAGCTGTCATGGCTTAGTGGTTCAGTACTTTGACTATGATGCACAGTATCTTGGGTTCGATCCTGGGCATTGCTTTTTTTTTTATTTTACTACTGTCTAGACAGGCTAGGAGGTGTGTCTGTTTAAAGGCGGCTTTGATGCAGGTTGCTCAACGTTGCCCGCCGGTAAGCCGGTTGGCGCGCTGGGCAGCTCCGCGCAAACGGGTTATGCTGGTTAACGTGTTATTTGGCTGTGAGCATGCATATTACGCTGTGAGAAATGTTGTGCAACTACGGGCACACACTTTCAGCATGTTAAAGCACTGCTCAACTCCGGGCACTCCTATTACACCTGTTAAACCACTGGTCACCTGCAGGCAAACATACTCAGCTTGTTAGAGCACTGCTCAGCTATGGGCACTTATAAAATATTTTATTTTTTTATTGTGTCAGAGTTCTTCATAAAACATGGCCCATTTCATTGCATTTTACTTAAATTATAATTGTATATATATACATATATGTCAGGGGATTGTTTCGTGCTTATTTCACTAAAAATAAAAAATGATAATGTTGGTGCTCGAACCGTGACTGCCTCCTCTTTGGCCGACATCTCTACTGCTACGCTATTTCTACTTGGCTTATTTTGCATATTTAGAGCTTATATGCTTTTTCAATGACTGCTAACTGTGGCTGAGCGAAGGGCACACCCACGCAAATGAGCGCAATTATGGGCAAACATTTCTGAAATAAAAAAAATAATTAAACTGTTCATTTTTACATTTTACATTTCAGTTGGGTTAATAGTCTGTAGGGGCATGTGTGCTGTTGTGTTTCTTGACATTTCCGCGGACTTGCTCGTGGGAGTTTCCTTTTGGGACTGATTCTTCTGGGGGCGTGTCCCTTTGCAGGTCTCGCCATGCGGACACGCCCCCAACATTGCTACACGGACCGTGTTAGCCTAGGGTGTGATTCAGCATGCCCTCATGAATATGCATGGTATGCTGACATCACCCGTTTAACTGCAGCCTCCGTGTAAGACTTGCTAACTCTTACACGGAGGCTTCGTGAATCCTGCAGTGTGTCTTACAGTTCTGATTGCAGCCAGATATGAAATGTCTGTGAAAAGTAGGACTAGGGATCCTACTGTATTGTCCTTAGGGATGAACTAATTGCTACCCTGGAAGGGTGAAGTTTTTAAATGGTTTTATGGCTTCCAAGTGCTGTAAAGCATCTTAACAAAGCTCTATGTATATATTATAGCACATAGGTGCTAGATTCTTGCTCAGTTTGTAGTAAAGGGGGTAGTGTGGGAACCAGACTCAAATGACCAGATGTATGTGATGTCATTCTGTAATCCAGCAATGAAATGATGTTTTAATACTAGATGCGACAAAAGTCTCAGGGCATTCTGTTTTTGAAACCTGACAAAGAAGAATCACATACCCACTTCATCTTGCCTTGCTTTAGTAAGTAACCAGGGAATAGTAAATCTTTAGATCAGTCAGGAAAATATAGTGAGATTAGTTAAGTACTGTTTTTCTGTATCTGTGTGAATCTGTCAATCTGTGTTGTATTTAATATTTCCTGTGATTGAAACTCTGGTGTTTATTGTGTAGTATTTCCATGTTCTTTTATTTGTTAAATATATTTTAAACCTTTCATTGTGGCTGGTCTTTTTAGAGAATATTTTAACTTTTTAAGAGTACTTCTATTTGGTGACACTGTCCGCTCCTGAAAGCTTTGCTACATTGGTCAAACATTACCATTTGTATTAGCATTCATTTTATTCAGTATAATTGGATACCCTTGTAACAGCCTTAGAGTAGCTGGCTTTGGAGTTTTTTGGTGGTGGTGGAACTACCTTATAGTCCGGGCATAACTGATAAATCTGTGCCAGCCTTTCCCAGGCATGTGTGTCAAATCTCAGAATGTGTATGTCAGCCACTTGAACAGGGGCACAGCGTGCTGGTTTCACAGAGAGGATGCTAGAGGACTCGGCTTGGAACACTTTGCTGAGGACTCAGTTCTATAGCTGTGTCAGTGGGGAGTCTTATTGGGGGCCCGGAAAGAGAGAGAAGCCCAGCCCCTAGACTGTGTGGTCTTTGTGTGCTCTTAAGGGAAAGTGTGCTTGGTGCAAAGAGTTATGTCTGAAAATACTTTGTGCATCTATTCCTGTTCCAAATTAACTTCCCTCACTGGTGGAAGTAGTGAGGATTGAGACTCCTTGATTCCTGGCCCAGAGCAGGGCATCCCATGCTTATTCTCCCATCATCTGGGATATGCCTTTCTCTCCACACTGGTATGAGTACCCTCAGGAGCCATTTCTCTCCATCTCACCCAGCATTTTTTATCATATCTACTGTGACCTCATCTGAGCCTGCTGCTTTCCCTGACTTCCTTTTCTTTAGAGCTATTTTTACTTCTAGGGTGGGCTGCTCCTCTTCTTATTGTAGTCTGATTCTGGGACAACACAGCTTCTGTAGGGTCTTCACTCAGAAGCTGCTGGAAATACTCCTTTTGTGTCTGCCTTTAATGTCCTGTGGACTGGTGAGCAAGTTGATGGCATCCCTTATCAAGGGTGTCTGACTGTCTTCTTTATCTTTCTGTCTTTGCCTTGCAATGTGATAGTTTCTTTGTATCACTTACTGAGTTACTTTCCAGAAGCTGGTAAAGTGCCTCCAATGCCCTACTATTTAGTATTGCAACTTCTTTTTAGCTTCTTTGTTAGCCAACCAGTAGTCCTTCTTAGCCTGGTCAGTCTTTTCTGTCTCCCACTTCTTCCTGCACTCTTTTTTTCTTTTCATGACTTCCTGGACTTCTGTATTCTACCACCAGCTTTTCTTATGTGCCTTATTTCCATACCTGGCTCGGCCATGTATCTGTTCTGTAGTCCTCGCACATGCTGTTTTGAGGTGCTGCCATTCTTCTTCAACTCCAGCTATTTCCTCTTCTTGGGGTGCTAGAGCCCTGAGTAATTCCTTGAACTGTTGTATTTTCTCTCCATCAACTTCCAGGTCCACAGCCTGGTCTCTGTTGACCTTGGAGCCTTCTCTGACCACTGATTGCAGCTTAATGTGGCAACCAGTGGTTTATTCTTTGGACTGACTGTTTCACTGGGGATGACTTTGCAATTATTGATTCTACCCCAGTGCCTTTTCCTTACTAGGAGGAATTTTACCTGGGTTGCATGTTGGCCACTCTTGTATGTGATCTTGTGACTGTCTCTCTCTCTCTGAACCATGTGTTGGCTACTAAGCCATTTCCCTGACAGAAGTCTAGACTGACCTCTCCTTTAGTCCTGTTGCCCCACTCATGAATCACCTGTTATCAACACCAATTCATGATGTTCTTCGTGTTTCACTGTTGCAGTCATTACATTTGGGTTATCCAGCTGGCAGGTTGCCCTCAGTCGGCCTGAATTCCAAAGTCTTGGGTCTTGCGTCTGCTGTCGTTGCCCTTTCCCTGGCGTCAGGTCATCAGGGATATAAAAGTAGCAGCCGACGCCATTTTCTTTAGTCTTTCTTGCCGCGTGGTGCCCAAAGCAGAAGCAGTTCGCAAGTGCCGGTCAGCCAACTCCTGAGATTTTCGAGTTCGAATTTCAGATCCGAAGTCTTCTATAAAGCTAAGTACCCCGTTGGGGAAACTTTTTTCTTGCTCCAGAACCGATTTCAGAAAAAGTTAATTGTGTTTCTTGTGGGAAACGAATACCTCATAAGGACTTTCATTCTTACTATATTCCTTGCCTAGGCCCTGATCATAATTTTCTGAGTTGTCAGTTTTGTGCTAGATTTAACCAACACACTATTAAGCATCGGTATGATTTTGCTTTAAACTATTTTGGACGCAGATTTAATTATCCAGAAATGTCGTGGGAAAGCCATCCGACTACCGCAGTTGACAAAAAACGCAAAGAAAAAGAAAGACAAGCCGAGGTCCAAAACCGATGACAACGCTTCTTCTAAGCCAGTTGCCAGTTTGCAGGTTCTCAGTGAGGCACTTTCGCAGCCCCTGACGACCGCTACTTTAGAGTCGCAGGCCGCTACCGACTCCCACGTGGAGTCGGCCATGCCGCTGGAAACTCAAATTATTGGAGCCTCGGACACTAATCCTTCAGATGGGTCCGGAGCTGCTGAGCAGGCACCGGCTTCTGAAGGTGTATTCAGACCCAAACACCTATACATTAAACCTACTTCAAAGGCAAAGACTAAAGCACCTTCAAAGGCAAGAATCAACCTTAAGAGCCACGTGGACAGGCCTCCATGCCCAAAAAACAGATGCTCAAAATGGCCGAAGACTTGATTACCTTGATCAGGGGTGCCCATCCCCCTTCTGATGAGGCCTAGGCAAGAGACTGACTATGAATCTTCAGATCAGGTTTCCATTTCTTCTGATTCCTCTCCTGATCAGGAATATTCTTTTCCCACCTATGAGGATTCTGATGCTGAAGAATCCATACCTTCAGCTTCTCCTCCTGAGGATTATTCTTTTGGGGAAACCTTACATACCATGAGGGGAGCATTTCCAGTGGGAGAGCCATGAGTTTTCAGAGTCTAAAAAGAGGCTCAGGGATTTCCTGTTACTACTTCAGCACAAGCCACTAGCCATCCCTCCTGTGTTAGACATTGTAGCTGATGTGTTTTCGGAGACCAGCCTTACCCCTGACTCCTTACCTCCAGCTCCTGTTAAGCCTGACAGATATTACAGGGTTCCTGACTCACATAAATTCCTTTTTAAAAACCCTGCTGCAGACCCAGAAACTATTTCTCAGGGTCCCATGGGTGTTGAGGCTTCCGCTGGAAAAAACCCTACCCCTTCTGATAGGGATTCTAGGGCACTGGATAGATGGGGAAAAAAGGTTTACACATCTGCTACCTTGGCTATAAGGGCCTTAAACTGTCAATTTCATATGCTCAAATATCAGCACCATGTTATTGCATTGCATAAACAGAAAATGTTAAATTCTGAATGTGCAGAAAACAAGGAAATGCAGGATATATTGCATGCAGCTGAACAAGTTGGAAAACATACTTTGCAATGTGGTTTTGATTCTTTAAAGGCCTCCTGCAGGGCCGCAGTTACTGGTTCTGTAATTAGAAGGCATGTTTGGTTAAAGGAACAAAATCTGCCTGATCATGTAAAAGTTAAATTATTAGATGCACCTTTACAGCATGATTCTTTGTTTGGTGTTAAGGCAGAAGAGGTGTTAAAAAAAAAAATGGAGGGCAAGGCTAAATCTATGCAAATGGTTAAAGATTTCTTACAGGTACAGCCACCTAGGTTTAGTAGACACTGGCCAACAAAGAATTGGTCCTTTCCAGTGCCAGACAGACCTCAAAGGGGTAGACCCAGACACCCTAGAGGCAGATCCCAGGCTCAATGTTCATACAGGTCAAGGCAATGGGGTGCTTCTTTCCAAAAGTGGAGAAGACAAATCACAACCTTACAGGAAACAGTCCCAATGACTTCCCCTGCTTGCACCAAGCACTTATTTCTTGGCAGCACCCTTAGGGGGAAAATTAGCACTTTTTTTCTCAAAATTGGCATATTATAACCCAGGACAAGTGGGTTCTAAATATCATGTCACAAGGCTACAAGTTCCATTTCCATACCCTGCCAAAGGCAAATGGCTGGCCAGATCTGCCAAAAAAAATCAATGGGCAGAGGCACAAAAACAAGTCTCATCCCTCGTGGACATGAGGGCCATTCAAATAGTGCCAGGGCAAGAGCGGGGACAAGGATTTTACTCGACTGTTCTTGGTGCCCAGAAAGGACAAGGCCTGGAGGCCATTACTGGACCTATCGATTCTGAATCCATTCCTGGATATACCGAAATTCAAAATGCTGACTTTGCAACAGCTACTGCCCATGCAGGGCAAGAACGCTTGGCTTGTAACTTTAGACTAAAAGAGGCATACCTGCATGTCCCATTCAGACAAATATGCAGAAGATACCTCAGATTCAAGGCTGACTCAATGCATTACTAATTCTCTGCACTGCTCTTTGGCTTATCTACTGTGCCCAGGGTCTTTACAAAGTGCTTGGCACCAGTAATTGCATTCTACAGACAAAGGAATACAAATATATCCTTACTTGGACAACTGTCTAATTCAAGCAGAGAACAAGGACATTCTTCTACAGCATCTGGTGTTTGTGAAAAAACTTCTAACATGCCTAGGGTACACAGTCAATGAAAAGCAATCAAAACTAGTACCCTCTCAAGAGATAATATTCCTGGGTGCAAGCTTAAATACAACTGCCCAGATGGCTTATCTCACGCCAGACAAACAGACAACTGACTACCTATTTCAAAATGTTAGCAACAAAGGCCCAGTTATCTGCAAGAAAATTTCTGCAGGCTTTGGGTTTCATGGCATCCTGCATCCTACTAATTCCATATGCAAGACTGCATATGAGGAAACTTCAATGGTACCTAAAAAGTGTTTGGACTCAACATTGCCTGGGGGCCTACATGGCCATTCAAGGAACATAGACCTCAAACCAAATGCATCTACATATCAATCAAAAAGAAATGCTAGCTGTTCAAAATGCCCTGACAGCCTTCCAGGACCTACATCAACCAGGACAACTACTGATACAGACAGACAACACCACGGTCATGTGGTATATAAACAAGCAGGGGGGCACACATTCTTACCCCCTTTGCAGATTAGCCATGACTTTGTGGGACACAGCACTGACTTACCAAGTACATCTGCAGGCACAATTCCTGCCAGGAAGGAAAAATACTCTGGCAGACGAACTAAGCAGAAACCTCATGGATCCCCACAAGTGGCAGCTGGATCCAAAAGTCTTCAGCATGATAACAAGGAAATGGGGATGCCCGGACATAGATCTATTTGCCTCCCTTCACAACTACCAACTACAGAGATTCTGCACAAGGATGTATCACAGACAAGCATGGAAAGTGGCCGCCCTATCCTTCAGCTGGAAAAACCTATCAGTGTATGCCTTTCCCCCTCTGCCTCTCCTCCCCAAGGTACTCCTAAAGGTCAGACAGGAGAAGCCAAAGATGAAACTGATTGCTCCAGACTGGCCCCACCAGCACTGGTACCCAATATTAAGGAGCTTGTCTCAATGCCCAGCTTGGACCCTACCTCAAGTACCTCATCTACTGTCCCAGCAAAACAATCAGATCCTGCACCGCCAGCTCAGGACTTTAAACCTGGCAGCATGGTGGATAATATAGTCATACAAAACACACCTCTCAGCAAAGTTGTGATGGATGTCATTTTGGAAGCCAGAAGGCATAGTACTAGAAAATCTTATGCTGGATAATGGAAGAGATTCTGTGCTTGGAACCAGGCACAAGGAACAGATACAGCTGTGCCAGATATTCCTCAGATTTTACAATACTTAACTGAGATGCTTGACAAAGGCCTATCTTTCTCATCTATTAAAATTCATGACTCTGCCATTTCGGCTCATTACAATGCAGAGCCACCGATCTTTTCTCATCCCTTATTAAAACAGTACCTCAGAGGAGCCAAAAATGTAAGACCTCCAAGAAGATCACCAATATCTGCATGGGACCTCAGCCATGTCTTGGAGAAACTCACCCTGCCTCCTTTTAAACCAGCTGCTACTGCTGATTTAAAGTTTTTATCTTGGAAAACAGCTCTGCTCCTAGCAATAACCTCTGCAAGATGAGTGTCAAAGCTGCAGGCACTCATGGCTGTGGAACCTTTTATCATTTTTTATCCGGACAGGGTCTCCCTGAGGACAAACCCAACATTTATGTCTAAAGTGGTGTCCAGTGTGGCTCTTAACCAAACCATTCATCTGCCAACTTTTTATCCAAATCCACAGCACAAGGGGGAAAGAATTCTGCATTCTTTGGACATGCACAGACAGCTTAGATTCTACTTGGACAGAACCAAAGTTTTCAGAAAAACAGAGCAATTACTAGTGGAATATGCTGCAGGATCACAAGGAAAGGCTATTTCAAAGCAGACTATTTCAAAATGGATAGGCCACTGCATTCGTTTCTGCTACTTATACCATGGCAAGCCAGTGCTTAAGGGCATTAGGCCACATTCCACCAGAGCTGCAGCCACTTCAGCAGCCTTTCTCAGAGGAGTACCAACCAAGGACATTTTAGAGGCAGCTACTTGGGAGTTCAGTGCACACCTTTACAAAGCACTATCATCTGCCACTGTACTCTAAATCCAGGGCAGACTTTGCCACTGCAGTTCTGCAGGGTCTCGTAGCAGCCCCCTAATGCTGTTTAGCTCCAGCCTCCCAACAATAGCTTTGGGAATCTACCCAAATGTAATGACTGCAGCAGTGAAACACGAAGAACATAGTACAGTTGTGTACACTTACCGTAAATGTAGATGTTCGTGTGTATTCACTGTTGCAGTCCAGGTTACCCACCCGCCATCCCCCCTTTTTGCTTCTGATGGAACCTATCTTTCCTTCTCTGATTTATATAACCTATTTGTGTATTTGCTGGTGAATGAAGGTAAAGTTTATATTGCTGCATGTTATTTTATATATAGATATAAATTTTGACTACCCTTTTTGGGGGCACCTGACATCTGGGGCAAGAAAAACTAAAGAAAATGGCGTCGGCTGCTTCTTTTATACTCCTGATGACCTGACGTCAGGGAAGGGGCGACGGCAGCTGACGCAGGACCCAAGACTTTGGAATTCAGGCCGACTGAGGGCAACCTGCCAGCAGGATAACCCAAATGTAATAACTGCAACAGTGAATACACTCGAACATCTACATTTATGGTGAGTGTACACAACTGTACTTTGTCTTGCTTTATCTAGTAAGTCTTGCAACTGCTGTGTGAATGCACTCTTTTTCTGACTATTACAACTCTGTTTGGAGCATAGGCTGAGATTCTGAACACTGCGCTATCATTACACGAGTCTGTTTGCCAAGACTCTGTCACCAATTCTGATGACATCCCTCACTGCTTTCTGAAGCCTGTCTCACCACAATTCCTATACCATTTCTAGCCTGTCCTCCCTCCTGAGTAGTAGACTCTGGATGCTGCACTGCCCTTCCATCTTGTCTCTTGGATACATAGGATGTTCAACCTCCTCTGTATGATCATGTCCTCTACTTCCAAGCTGCATCCTGCCAGTGACCCTACAGTCTCTCTCTTTCAGCTTTTCCCGGTTAGGGGTCGTCACAATGGATCACCTTGTCCGCTCATGATTGTCAGTGGAGTTTTATGGTGTTGAGTTGCCAGCCCGGCACCCAACCTTCCATGGAAGGCACACACACGCACGCACTCACGCCTAAGGCCAATTTTAGTGTGTCCAATCCACTTGCAGCATGTCTTTGGGGGTTTGGGAGGAAACTGGAGCACCCATAAGTGTAGCAATTCTCAGTTCATGTTTGTCAAGTTGATTGGTTTTATGTCCAGCTTTTGCTCAACAGAGCTATCACAGGTAACTCTGGCTGGGCAACTAGACACCGGCCAGCCAGTAGCTTATTGACTCAGGGCTGCTGGGATTTATGGCAGGCACACACTGGCCAATAGGGATTACATACACCCCTCCCACTGTTAGCATGGGTCCCTGATGTAGGTTGGAGTAGGCTGGGTCCTCAACCCACTTATCACCGGTAACTACCCATGCTCATTTTGACGACATTAATCAACCTGACTGTATCACCTAGATGCGTATTTTGCACCATCAAGTGGCTAGACTTGCCACTGTGCACAGTCTGTGATCCGTGTTCTCCTATCTTGAGGATACTGCATACCACAGTAGATGCCCAAAGTGGTTGGTCTGTGCAACTCTTCCACCATGTAGATTCTGTGCTGCTGCCCACAATTCCATTCATTGGCGAGTTTGAGATGGAAACACTCGAGATGGGAGGAGCCTTGCAGAGACATGGGGAGAACATGCAAACTCCAAACGGGCATTGGTTGGAGGTCAGGATCGAACCTTGTACCTTGAGCATGAGAGGCAAAGACCTCAACTATTATGACAACTTTTTTCTAGTCAACCAGTTCTAGTCTTGGAGTTTATAGGAGCTCGCCTGGACACAGTCAGTTTGCATTCTTACCTCAGAGCAAAATTCATTCCCTAAGATTGCATGTCAGACAGATTCTAGACCACCTCTCCCCCGTGAGATTGGTTCTTCAAGTCTTAGGTTCAATGGCTGCAGTGAGCTGCCTATTAATGTCTTGCTTTCACATGAGAGTTCTGTAATGGACCCTGTCAGTACAATGGTTGATGCTTCGACATCCCTTAAAGTATCCTATAAAGATTTTACGAGCCTGTAAGCATTCCCTACTTTGGTGGATCCAGTCCAATGGTGTTTGTTAGGGAAGCCCATTTATCTTTCATTCCACGAAGGCCACGCTGACCACAAACACCTCCCAGTTGGGGGGGGGGGTATTTCTTGGGACAGACTGTTCAGCATATGTAGTCAGTAGAAGAGACCAATTTGCATATGAGTGCCTTGAGATGAGACCAGTCCTGTTAGTGTTGCAGGCCTTTCAGAGCTCTCTCCCTCTAGGTGGTATTGTTGTCCAGACAGAAAATGTCAGTGGTTTGGTACATCAACAAACAGGGGAGACCAGATCTTTCCCACTTTGCCGAGAAGCAGTGATAATCTGGCAGAGGGCGATCTCCTCCAACCACTTTCTTGTAGCAACACACATTCCAGAGAAATCCAACATCTTAGCCGACAAGCTCAGTAGATCAATCCTGCCGCTGAATAAGTGGTCTCTCAATCCTGTAGTGATGTAAATAATTTTCTGTCACTGGAGTCAATCTGGCTGCGACCTTTTTGCCTCTCCCCTCAAGTGCGGCATGTTCTTGGCCCTAATTCACCCTCAGGGGGAGTCACCAAGGAATGCTGTAGTCTATGTTTGGTCCCCCTGGTCTGCTGTACCCTTATTCTCCCCTTCCTTTGATACCCAACTTTCTCCAGAAAGTGCAATGGTTGAAGAGAAAAGTAATCCTCATTGCTCCCTTCTGGCCTCTGCAATTGTGGTTCCCATTCCTATGGTCTTATCTTCTGTCTGCCTTGGACACTGGACCCCAGTCCAGATCTTCTATCACACCAATCAGGGGAGATTCACGTGGACATTCAAGGCCTCAAGTTAACCACATGATTTCTCCAGTTCCAGTGATGGCTAGGCAGTCCAGGCTTTCCTCTGCAGTTCGTCGGAATTTATCCTCGTCTCAAAAGCCTTTACAATAGTAAATGGAAGATATTTTCATATTGGGTGGAACAAAGAAAGCCATATCCCTTCACAACTCCAATTCCTGCTATTTTAGATTTTCTGGCTCTAATTTTGCAGGATGGTACCCGTTTTCTCCACAGTAGAAGACCAGCTTGCAGCCACCTCTAATTGCCACATCAGACATAATGCCTTCCCCCTAGCTTCTTCTAAAATTTGTAAGGCCTTTCTGAAGGGTTCTCTTCTGCTTAGAACTCCAGTAAGAGACCTTACTGCACCTTGGGATCTTACTGTTTTGTTAAAACTTTAAACTCAGTCCCCCTTTGAACCTTCGGCTAAGTCTGACCTGAAATTTCTCTCTTGGAAAGCAATTTTTCTTGCTGCCGTTAAGTTGGCAAGGTAAGTTTCTGAACTCCAAGCACTCTTCAAAACTGTCTTATTTGGTTTGTCACAAATGTAAGCGCTTTCGGCAAGGACCTTGCCTCGCCTTCATCAGACAAACAATAAAAAAAGCCATTCACTTAGTTTCTCTTTATATCTAATTACGCTAATTAGATGAATTAGCATAAATTGGAGCACCATAGCAACCAAGTAAACAGTTATAATTAAAACGGTATCAAAAACAACATTAGGCTCCTAAAACATGTTAAATAAAAAGCACAATTATAAAGAAAAAAAGTGTTGTCTTAAATGATATACAGTTATCTCAAACACGTTTTAAATCATTATTTGAAACACTGTGCCTACAAGGTTCTCAAAGATTTCTAAAAGGCAGCTTTTCAAATGTGTGCAAATACATATACTAATACTAAGTGTGTTTGGAAATAACTATTAGATACAAGCTAATGTCAAAGGCGGACATAAATATTATATAAAATAAAAATGGGTGTAATGAAAAATAAAAAATAAGAATAAATAATATAAAGATATATAAATATGTATAAATCCATTTATCTTTTTAATGAAAGCAACTTCAAAACACACTTAATAGATAAACTCTCATTGAGACCTGGGAAAGTGTGTGCTCTTGTTTTAATTTGCCACATCAGCTCATCTATCTCTAAAAGAATTTGCCAGGGTCCTCCTCTAATGTCATTAGCCCTGTGCTGCAAGACAGCAAATTTAAAACAATGGACAGGATGTTCTAAGCTGTGCTTAGCCAGTGCATTGTTGATATCCTTTTTACCTATGACATAGTAGTCCTCATATATACATTGCTTTATCGGTTTTTCCGATATAAAAAGCATTACATGAATTGCACAATGCTGCATAAGTGACACTTCTTGTGTCACAATTATGTCTACAATTAATTTTATATGTTCTATTATTAATGGAAAGTTGATTGCCAACCATAATATATTTACATTGGGGGCAGGTACCACACCAAAACATACCATTAGTCCTTACGCTTAAGAAAGCGCTTACATTAAAGAGTTTTGATTTTATTTTATTTTATTTTGCCAGCTCTTATAGTGTTTTTCGCCTTTATTTCAACAGTTTGAAGTTTGTGACAAACCAAAACACTTATAAAACAAAGACAGTGACATCAGTATCTAAAGTTGCCTTAGCTAAATGGATAACAGATTGCATTTCCTTTTTATATTCTCTGAGAGGTTTGTCCTTACCTAAATCTACAAAGACTCATTCGACTAAATCCATGGCTATATTATCTGCTTCCTGGGTGAGAGCTTCAATTGATGACATTTGTGCTGCAGCTACTTGGTCAAGTTCCGATACTTTTATTCATTCCAAGCTGGACAACATATCTATAAACAGGGCTGCCTTTGGCTCCTCTTGTTCTCCAGAATATCTTTTCATGAGGGTGACCCAGGATTATCATAGATGGGGACTCTGTCCCATACATTGAGGAATGACTCATCAGATATTTATGTACTCACCATAATCATCTGTGTTGTCCATTTTCATTCTTCCTGATCTCCCCACCCCCGCGGTCCCCTGTCCTTATCCTTGGGGAGTGACCTGGTGAGGTGTATGGAAATCACTGTTCCCAGTTTGAGCCCCCTACTCTGCATCTATCCTGTTTTTTGCTAGAATTAGAATTATTGTTATAACTATTTGTCTTCTGGCATATTTAGCAGCAGCAAACTCGATCTGAGGTAATTTGGCAAATAAGGGTCATTATGGGTAAATGGAGGAGTTCAAGAGTCTGATCCAAGAATCCAAAGAGATTAGCCAAGTTGGATCCAAGAGTCAGATCAGAGACCCATATGTTGAGGAAGAGTGAAAATAGACAACACAGATGCATAGTTGTAGTGACTGTTTTACTTAAATTTCTTACTTAGGGCTAAATTTTCATGTAAAGATGTTAATACTTTAATCAGAAGTTAGGTATTGCATCTGGGCCTGGGGTTTTCCAGTTAGGAGCTTTTCTTAATTTTATTTCAATTTCTCTGGCTCTTACTTCATTCCATTTTATATCCTGTACATTTGAACTTCTTACTGACTTGATGTTGTCCTCTTTATTCTTCCTCACGAATGGGTCTCTGATCCGGCTCGGCCACTTCTTCCAGACTTGGATTTGACTGTCAAGCTCCTCCCTTTACCAGTAATGCAGTATACCTGCCCAAGTACCTCAGATCTCGTTTGCCACTTTTAAAGCCAGACAGAAGATCCATTCTCTCGACTGATCCTATCCTTTTTGTAGCCTTAGAAATTAGTGTGCTCCTCCCTTGTCTCTTGTTAGTGTGTGTTAGTTTATAGTTCTGTAGCTTAAACGTTTATAGTTCTGTAGTTTAAAAGTTATAAAGTTAGTTTTTTTTCCCTTTTGTTTCTGTGACAGTTATGTCTGATAAGCTATCTCCTGGTTTCAAGAGATGCACTTCCTTTGGGCACAAGATCCCCCAGTCAAGGTTACCACAAGGAGTGCATCTGCTGTTTAGGGGCTGATCATCTCAAAGCTTCATGTGACATCTGTGCTTCCTTTAATCCATGTGCACTGGCGGATAGGTGCAACAAGCTTGTCTTGAGGGGTCTTCTTCCTTCATCAGCTTCTGAGGCTCAGACCTCCTCCATGGCTTCCTCTTACTCCTCCAAGGAGCATAAGAAGAGATCTCTCTCTGCCTCCCTGAGAGACCCCTTGGAGCCCAATACTAAATCTAAGAGAACTTTGGATCTGACTTCCTTAGATCCGAAGAAGACTTCTGCCTTACCAGATCCACAAGCCACCTCTGATCCCACTGAGCTCATCACTGTATCTCCTCCTGTTTCTTCATCTCCACTGTTGGATCCTGGAACTCTGGCTCCAAGAGCTTGAAGCAGGTCCCCAAGTCATCTCCCGTCACCAAAGCCTAGGCATTCCAGACCTCCTTTGCTGGATTCTTCTATGTCCTCTAGAAGCTGGTCCAAGGCAGACATGGACAGGAGGATAAGGAAGTTCCTCAAGACCCAGATTCAGATGGGGGTAGTGTCAGCTCCATCCCCTATCGGATCCCGTGAGCCAGCCAGCCCATACCATCTGAACTCCTTCTCCAATTTAGCTCTCTGTTTCGGAGGTACATGTTTCAGGATTCCCGAGAATGTCTGTCAGCCCTGGGGAAAACCACCTTCCACGACTCTGGTGCCCCTGATCATCCCTATTCCTTTGGAGCAGAGTGAATCTTGAAGGCCAAGATGGCACTGGGTCCCGGGGGATTGGGTCAGCTTTGTCCTTGTCAGAGCAGTCTCTTCCCCTGAGTGCTTCGGACCTTGACAGCTCAGGTCTGATTCCCTCTGGAGGCCACAGATCCGGAGTGAGTTCTGACCACCTCCCCTTCATTGCTTCAGCTCCAAGGGAGGTGGAAGGGACTTCTCCAGGCCAGTTGGCTTTACAAGTAGTGGAAAGAGTATTCTCTACTGGTGGAGAACAGTCTTCTCCTATCCTGTGACTTACTCCCTCACCCCCGCTGGGTCGTGGTCTTGACCTTACTCATCCTGCTCCAAGCCAACCCTCCCCTAGCACTCTGCAAGCTCTTCCTGCCCAGGAAGGATCCTCTTCTGATATTTCCCCCGCATATCCCGAGGAGGAAGTCCCCTGGAAGTAGTGCAAAAGGAGGCACATCGACTCCCCGATGGAGGCATTGCCTGAAGACACTGACTTGAGGGAGAAGGATCCCCTCATTCCCCACCTGATGACATCTCCTTTGGAGACATTTTAGAGATCCTGAAGCAGAAAAGGTGGGTGGTCTGTCCAACCTTCTTCTGAGGAGTCAGTATTCTTGGAGGCTTTCAGAGTGGGCCACTCTGCATCTCTGGCAGATAACCTCGTTGATTTTGTATTCTGCCGGGCATGGAAAGAACCAGATACCATCAAGCCTATTCCTAAACACTCTGTTAGGTTACTGGTCCCCACTGGCTGATAAACACTGGAGCAGAGGTCCTGTAGTTGATGCCAATGTGGTGGCAGCGGCCACTAAAAAAGAACAGTCAGAGGAGACTGCCAGTGTCCATCTGCCTAACAAGGGGTTTTGAGTGTTGGACAGGATTGGAAACCACATTTACACCTCAGCCCACTTTTGTGCTGTGGTTGCTGAATTATTTAGCTCATTTTACCTGGCTGCAGGGAGAGCTGATCAAGGAGTCCATGCATGCAGAGGAACTTAAAAGACTTTCTCCCAAGCTGGCCCCTGTGTCATCCATTGCTAACTCCTTGATGAGGCTAATTTCCTATACAGAGGAAGTACCTCACAGGCTACTGGTTCAGGCTTATCCCTAAGGAGGCATGCCTGGATGAGACTGTGATTTTGTAGAGCCTTTCAAGGTGTCCTTTGTTAATGCTCCTTTTGACAGCTCATCAATGTTTGGGCCTTCGGTTAGTGACCCACTAATCCCGCTGCAAAAAGGATGAAAAGAACCTTTCTGCCATGGGGATCAACTTTTCTGTGCCTGAGGTCCTTTTTGAGGAAACAACATGGAGGCAAAATGTGGTTCTACAAATTCCAGGGGCCTTTCCAGGATCCTCATGGGGAGCCCTCTTCCAGGGGCAGAGGAGGAAGGTTTTAATGGTCTCCATTGCCCTAGTGGCAGAGGGGGCATGCAGAACCAGGGTTTCGGGGATACTTTCCTTGACAAGTCCCTATCAGTGCTCCTAAAGCGTTGCCTGACTGTCCATCTCTGGAGGCAGTCTGGAGTCAACTTTCCTTGCACCTAGAAGCCTGGACACTCTTGACAAACAGTTCCTTGGTGCTAAACATAATATCCAGAGGTTATTGTATCCCATTATCTCTTTCTCCTCCAAATGCCAGCAAAAACCTCCCTGATGTACTACCCAGTCAGAGGAGCAGGCACCCCAAGAAATTTGAAGATTGCTGCAAAAGAGTCATCTAAGAGGTCCCCTTTGAACAAAGAGGATTTGGAACTTGCTCCTGCTTCTTTTTGGTGCCAAAAAAGACAGGGGACCTAAGACCCGTACTGGATCTAATCAAGTTGAATCTTTATGTAAAGAAGTCGAAGTTCCCAATGGTTACGGTTTAGTCCATTCTGCCTCTGTTGAGCAAGGACAATTGGATCTGTTCAATAGATCTGAAGGATGCGTGTTATCGTATCAGAATAGACAGATGCACCCCAAGATGTCTGGGAGCCAGTCAGTTTCAATTCAGAGCACTGCCCTTTGGGCTCACCACAGCCCCTCTGGTGTTCATCAAATGCGTGGCAGTCATAGCAGCTCACATGAGACTCAAAGGATTCCGGGTGCTTCCATACTTGGACGATTGGCTCCTCACTGCTGCCATGAGAGCTCCTCACCTCCCACACTCCAAGCCAGTGATTATCTGATTCAAATGTCACACTCCTGGGCATCACCAAGTCCAATCTGACTCCTGTGCAGAACCTAGAATTCATAGGAACACATAGGAACACAGTTGAACACGAGGGATCAAGTAGCTTCTTACTCCCTTCACTCCATGATCCCATTTGTCCCCCCCCTGCATGCCTAATTTTACAAGCTCTCGGTCAGTGTCAGCAACGATCTTGTTAGTTCCTCTGGCAATGTTCTTTATGTAAATTCTTCAATGGACATTAGCAGTACAATGGTCTATATTCTACCAACCTCTGTTTCTATCAGACTGACACCAGTCTGCAAACATCATATTTGTTTGTGGCTTCTATCACACAACCTATTTTTAGGCAAGGTCTTCTCCATTCCCCCTCCAATGGCCACAGTGACCACGGATGCTTTCCAGCTGGAGTGGGGGGGGGGGTGTTACAAGGGAAAGATGGTCCATGGCACGTGGTCCCATCTGGAGACCAGGATACATATCAGTGTCCTCGAGATGAGTGCAGTCCTAACGTTGCAAGCCTTTCAGAATGTTCTCCCTCTAGGGACCATTGCAGTTCACACTGGCGAACATGCCTGTAGTCTGCTGTATCAACAGGGAAGGAGGAATCTGCCTCTTACCCCCTGTGCAGAGAGGCCATGAGGGTTTGGGAATGGGAGATATCTTTGGAGAGTCTTCTCATTGCAACTCGCATTCCGGGGAGAACCAATGAGCTGGCAGACAAGCTCAGCAGATCTGTTCCGATTCTGCATGAATGGTCCCTCAGTCAGTCAGTGCATAGATCAAAACAGCACAGGAAGTCAGACAAACTGTCCATAGCCTTTTCTGCTAACAAATCAGGTTAAGCAGCATCAAAGATCGCACTGGCCAAATGGATCACTGAGTGCATCACCTTTATTTATTCTCAGAGGTTTCTAATTACTTCGACCTCCAAGAGCACATTCTACTAGATCTGTGCTACATCTTCTGCCTTTTCATCCAGAACTTCCATTGATATTTGTGCGGCAGCCACCTGGTCAAAAAGTCATACCTTTGTTGTGCACTACAAATTGGATGTGGTGTCTAGAAGCAGGGCTGTTATGGTTCGACAGTACTCTGGCATATCCCTCCATTAGGGCCCATCAGGAACCACGTAGCTGTGGACTCTGACACATTAGTGAGGAGGAATGAAGAGGACAATATCAGATTAGAAAGTTATGTCTTACCATAGCATGGCATCTGTGTTGTCCATCTTCATTCCTCTTCACTTTCCTGCCCAACCATCCCCCTGTCTTAGTCTCTAGAGGATCTAGGGAAGATTGCGGGATGCTTGTATCCTGCGTCTGAGTCTCTGTTGCCTTCTTTCCATTTTCTCTATCCTTTCCTTGTTATCTATGGAAGGTGAATCTGCAAACTCGATCTGAGGTGCTGGGGTGGGTGTGGTGTATTATGAATGAAGGGAGGAGCTCGAGAGTCTGATCCGAGGCCTATTTGTGAGGAGGAATGAAGATGGACAACACAGATGCCAAGTTATTGTAAGACATAACTTTGTTTCTTTTACTACTTCTAGCCATTCAACATCTTTAAGTTTCATAGGGTCTTAATAAATATTTCTCCAGAATGTGACTAGTTCTTTTTGTGATGGTGTTTCTACTCCTTTTGCTTTGTTTCCTAATTCTCTATAAAACTGAGGTCACTGTGAAGAACTTTTGATGTAAGTAAAGATGAATAAGCACCTTTCACACACTTTCAAAACAGAGAAAAAGGTATAGGGTAGGTGGCTGCTTTGCCCTTATTCAGATTATATTTGGAACCTTTAGCAGAGGGGTCGAGGAAGGGAAGTTTTAGAGGATATTCTATTAGAGAAATGCAGCATGAGATCTCTCTCTTTATCTAGAGAATCTTTTGTATCTTTCCAATCTGGAATAAGATTTGCTAACATATTTTTGCAGAACTCTGGGCATTTGAGAATTTACCAGGGTTATGTGATCAATAACCAATATACAAAAGCTATTAAAGTCAGTTTTAATTTTGAATTCCCTTTCTCAAGGGGCATTTGACAATCTACCAGGGATTAAGTTTAGCGAGCATGTTCGGCTAGATTAGCTCTGGTTTACTCAGATCTGCAGAAGTGTATGTTCTTTGTCAAGAAATGGAGAGAGATGTACTTTGATTTTATGCAAATGGTTCGATTTTATGCAAATGGTTCAGGCCATGCTATGCTTTATTTTATCCCAGGTGTTGTATGCAGCTCTGGGCCTACCTGTCACTTCCCCATCTAATAAATTAAGTAAGCTTAAAAAAGATGTTTAAACATTTTTTGTGAGTAGACCAAAAACAAGTCTGAATTGAAACATTTTATTACCACCTTCCTTTGGAGAGGGGAGAGGCTTGGAGTACTGGACTTCAGATTATGTATCTATTTACTTCAAAACTGAAGCTCTATTATTTATTAGCTCCAGATTACATTCCCCATTAGAAATTGGTGATACTGGATTGTATTGGAGGCTTGCAAGAGTTTTTTTCTGATAGATGGAAGGAAGGAAGACATTCAGCTGAAGCATGATTCACTGGTAGCATCTGGGTTATTTTGGGGGATTAAACTGGCTATGAAGGAAACTGGAATGTTAGAGTGGATAGAATAATTGATCTTAGTTGGATTATTGAAGCACTAGAGGCCTCAGATGCATGTGATGCTTGGAGACATCTGATTATACCCCAATATAATGTGTTGGGAGCATCAGATAGAACAGGGAAGTCTTGTGACATTGGAACAATTTAAGCAGATGTATGTGGCCCTGCTTAATCAGGAGAGGTGATATAGTCTTCTAGTAGCTGGGTAACCAAATCTTGTAAGAAGAGTGGCAGGAGTTGATCCTGGCACTCAGATGTGCCTCTAGATCAAGAGAATTCAGTTTTTTTTGGTTGTTAAATTCTTTTATATACCTTCTAAGTTGGCTAGGCTATACCCAGCAGTAAATCCCCTCTGTTGGAGATGAGAAGGGTGAAAGTGGGGGACTTTAGCTTATATTTTGGGGACACCAAGAACTTGCAAGTTTTTGGAAGTGATTACAAGAAATTTGTTAAATACTCTAGCTAGCAATGTGATGCTAACTCCTAGTATATATTGCTATTAGCAGTGGAGATTGGTATATTAAATAAAGTTGACTTGTGACGTCTGATCAAATTCATTGTGACATGGTTCAGAATGGTAAGACCATGCTGCTAGCAATGTGATGCTAACTCCTAGTATATATTGCTATTAGCAGTGGATATTGGTATATTAAATAAAGTTGACTTGTGACGTCTGATCAAATTCATTGTGACATGGTTCAGAATGGTAAGACCATGCTGCTTGTCATAGAACAGAATTATTTTATGGGAGCTCTGGACATAGAGGATCCATACTTTCTCATCCATGTAAGATCTTCACCCAGAGATTATTTAACTTCCATTTGTTCTGTCAGAAGTCCAGAGAGAATTTACAAATTATTTATTTTTTTGTGTAAATGCTGAAATATAACAGTTGCTGGTGGGGGGATTATTTCTATTGTATTGAAAGTAATTCCTTATTTAAGCAAAGTTTTTGCTTTATTTAGTGATTTGTCAGTTTTCTTTAGTAACCTTTTTATGAATAACTTTGCATTCTTGTTAGTAATGTTAATTTTTTCCAAACATGTAGCTTTTTGAGTTTGTATAATTTTGTTATGTTTAGACTTGTGTATCCAGAAGAACTTTAATTTGCTCATCATGGCTTGTACAAAATCTTTGGCAAAGTCCGTCTTCCTTTTTGATCTCTCAAAGTTTTAATTGTCCTCATTGAATTAGGGCAGATCCTCCTTACCATTCTGACTGTGCTTCATGTAAGGTTTTTCCTACTGAAGCAAATACTTCCAAGTTCCATTTTGTTAAATTAAACAGGCTTAAGAATTTATTTTTACCACTGTACTCAACACACATGTTAAGGAATACTGGAAAGATTGTCACAGCCTATGTTTTTTTTATTTTATTTTTAAAATGGTGAGCCTTTACTATTTTTGAACAAATGCTGTATTTAACAAATGTTTCATTTAGGAGCAAAATTTGAAAAATGTAGTTAGTATAAAGAGAGATCTGATGTCAATCTTCACGTAATCAAAAGTACCAAACGAGAGACAAATTCATCCAAAACCACAACCAATAAATTGTAAAACCAGGGTGAAGAGAGTTTACAGACACAGGCAATGGTCACTCACTTTATTCAGTAAAGTGAGTGACTATTCCCTGCGTCTGTGGACTCTCTTTAGCCTGGTTTTACAATCTTCACTTAATCCTTCACTGTGGGTTCAGTTCCATATCTCGGAACTGACTCAGCTGTTACTCCAGTTCGTGACTTCCAAAAACTCCTGAACTTTGCTCTACCAGAATGCTCCTCTCAAGATTACCTTAGATCTCATTTGCCACTTTAAATGCCAGACGCATTCCTCTCCTGTCATCTCTCAAGCTAGCCATTTCTTATCACTGTAAGTGTTATTTACCTTTTTCGAATTCTTTACTGTGTAGATGTTTCTCTAAAGTCTTATTCTTTACCCAGCTCCTCTTTCCTTAACTTTATTGGTGTGCTTCTCATGTTTAACATCATTGGTAGTTCTCCCTTTACCGTAATCTTCCATATCATTGCTGGTGATACTTTT
The DNA here is from genome assembly GCF_019279795.1 of Protopterus annectens. Taxonomy (NCBI): domain Eukaryota; kingdom Metazoa; phylum Chordata; order Ceratodontiformes; family Protopteridae; genus Protopterus; species Protopterus annectens. The sequence continues at coordinate 299,232,944 of NC_056750.1, forward strand.
CCTGTATCTTATTACCGTTCAGGTAAGTCTTTTGTACCATTGTTGGTAAGTTTTTCCTTTCTGACAAAAAAAAGAAAAAAAAAAAAAACTTAGAATATTCAGACTTCCCTTTCTCGTGTGTGTGTGTGTGTGTCTTTTTTTTTTGTGAAATGGCTGAGAAAACTAAAGGCAAAGCGGCCATTTTCTTCAGTTTTTCTTGCCCCAGATGGACATGAGCAGTAGACATAAGGAATGTCCGCCTGAGTTTGCAAGTTTGGCTTATCTACTGCGACCAGGGTCTTTACAAAGTATCTGGCACCAGTAATCGCATTCTGCAAACAAAGAGGAATACAAATATATCCTTACTTGGACTACTGTCTCATTCAAGCAGAGAACAAGGGCATTCTTCTTCAACATCTGGCATTTGTGAAAAGACTTCTAACATGCCTAGGGTACGCAGTCAACAAAAAGAAATCAAAACTAGTACCCTCACAAGAGATAACATTCCTGGGTGCAAGCTTGAATACAACTGGCGTGAGATAAGCCATCTGGGCAGACAAGCAAAGGCAACTGACTACCTATTTCAAAATGTTGGCGACAAAGGCCCAGTTATCTGCAAGAAAAATTCTGCAGGCTTTGGGCTTCATGGCATCCTGCATCCTACTAATTCCATATGCAAGACTGCATATGAGGAAACTTCAATGGTACCTAAAAAGTGTTTGGACTCAACATTGCCACAGCCTGGAAACAGTCATTACACTCATTCCCTGCCTGCAACAGGAGTTTCGATGGTGGGCAAAGACTTGTCACCAGAACAAGGGACAGCCATTCACATTACATCCCGCCAGGCAGATACTAACAACGGATGCATCAGGTTGTGCTTGGGGAGCCCACTTGGCAGGAAGATACATTCAGGGCACATGGTCCTCAAACCAAATGCATCTGCATATCAATCAAAAAGAGATGTTAGCTGTTTAAAATGCCCTGACAGCCTTCAAGGACCAACTTCATCCGGGACAACTACTGATAAAGACAGACAACACCATGGTCATGTGGTATATAAACAAGCAGGGAGGCACACATTTTTACCCCCTTTGCAGACTAGCCATGACCTTGTGGGACACAGCTTTGACTTGCCAAGTACATCTGCAGGCACAATTCCTGCCAGGAAAGGAAAATACTCTGGCAGATGAACTAAGCAGAAACCTCATGGAGTGGAAGCTGGATCCACAAATCTTCAGCATGATCACAAGGAAATGGGGATGCCTGGACATAGATCTATTTGCCTCCCCTCTCAATTACCAACTAAGAAGATTCTGCAGAAGGACTTATCACAGACAAGCATGGAAAGTGGACGCCCTATCAGTATATGCCTTTCCTCCACTGCCTCTCCTCCCCAAGGTGCTCCTAAAGGTCAGACAGGAGAAGCCAAAGATGATACCGATTGCCCAAGACTGGCCACACCAGTACTGGTACCCAATACTAAGGAACTTATCTCTATACCCAGCTTGGACCTTAACTCAAAAACCTAGACTCCTGTCCCAGCAAAACAATCAGATCATGCAGAGCCAACTCAGGACATTAAACTTGGCAGCATGGCGGATAATATAGTCATACAAAAAACACCTCTCAGTAAAGCTGTGATGGATGTCATTCTGGAAGCCAGAAGGCCTAGCACTAGAAAGTCTTATGCTGGAAAATGGAAGAGATTCTGTCTGGAACCAGGCACAATGAACTGATACAGCGGTACCAAATATTCCTCAGATTTTGCAATACATAACTGAGATGCTGGACAAAGGCCTATCTTTTTCATCAGTTAAAATTCATGCTTCTGCCATTTCAGCTCATTGCAACACAGACCCACCACTTTTTTTCTCACCCTTTGTTAAGGCTGTACCTCAGAGGAGCCAAAAATGTAAGGCCCCCAAGGAGACTACCAATACCAGCATGGGACCTCAACTATATCTTGGAAAAGCTCACCCTGCCTCCTTTTGAGCCAGCTGCTACTGCTGATAAGAAGTTTTTATCTTGGCAAACAGCTCTGCTATTAGCAATTACTTCTGCAAGACAAGTTTCAGAGCTACAGGCGCTCATGGCTGTGGAACCTTTCATCATTTTTCATCCAAACAGGGTCTCCGTGACGACAAACCCAGCATTTATGCCTAAAGTAGTGTCCAGTGTGGCTCTTAACCAAGCCATTCATCTGCCAACCTTTTACCCTAAATGACAAAACAAGGGGGAGAGAATTATGCATTCTTTGGACGTACACAGACAGCTTAGATTCTACTTGGACAGAACCAATGCTTTCAGGAAGACAGAGCAATTACTAGTGGCATATGCCGCAGGATCACAAGGAAAACCTGTCTCAAAGCAGACTATTTCTAAGTGGTTAGGCAACTGCATTTGTTTCCGCTACTTACACCATGGCAAGCCAGTGCCTAAATGCATTAGGCCTCATTTCACCAGAGCTGCAGCCACCTCAGCAGCCTTTCTCAGGGGAGTACCAACCAGAGACATTTTAGAGGCGGCTACTTGGAGTTCAATGCACACCTTCACAAAGCATTATCATCTGCCACTCTACTCTAAATCCAGGGCAGTGAGTGACTATTCCCTGCGTCTGTGGACTCTCTTTAGCCTGGTTTTACAATCTTCACTTAATCCTTCACTGTGGGTTCAGTTCCATATCTCGGAACTGACTCAGCTGTTACTCCAGTTCGTGACTTCCAAAAACTCCTGAACTTTGCTCTACCAGAATGCTCCTCTCAAGATTACCTTAGATCTCATTTGCCACTTTAAATGCCAGACGCATTCCTCTCCTGTCATCTCTCAAGCTAGCCATTTCTTATCACTGTAAGTGTTATTTACCTTTTTCGAATTCTTTACTGTGTAGATGTTTCTCTAAAGTCTTATTCTTTACCCAGCTCCTCTTTCCTTAACTTTATTGGTGTGCTTCTCATGTTTAACATCATTGGTAGTTCTCCCTTTACCGTAATCTTCCATATCATTGCTGGTGATACTTTTCCTGTATCTTATTACCGTTCAGGTAAGTCTTTTGTACCATTGTTGGTAAGTTTTTCCTTTCTGACAAAAAAAAGAAAAAAAAAAAAACTTAGAATATTCAGACTTCCCTTTCTCGTGTGTGTGTGTGTGTGTGTCTTTTTTTTTTGTGAAATGGCTGAGAAAACTAAAGGCAAAGCGGCCATTTTCTTCAGTTTTTCTTGCCCCAGATGGACATGAGCAGTAGACATAAGGAATGTCCGCCTGAGTTTGCAAGTTTGGCTTATCTACTGCGACCAGGGTCTTTACAAAGTATCTGGCACCAGTAATCGCATTCTGCAAACAAAGAGGAATACAAATATATCCTTACTTGGACTACTGTCTCATTCAAGCAGAGAACAAGGGCATTCTTCTTCAACATCTGGCATTTGTGAAAAGACTTCTAACATGCCTAGGGTACGCAGTCAACAAAAAGAAATCAAAACTAGTACCCTCACAAGAGATAACATTCCTGGGTGCAAGCTTGAATACAACTGGCGTGAGATAAGCCATCTGGGCAGACAAGCAAAGGCAACTGACTACCTATTTCAAAATGTTGGCGACAAAGGCCCAGTTATCTGCAAGAAAAATTCTGCAGGCTTTGGGCTTCATGGCATCCTGCATCCTACTAATTCCATATGCAAGACTGCATATGAGGAAACTTCAATGGTACCTAAAAGTGTTTGGACTCAACATTGCCACAGCCTGGAAACAGTCATTACACTCATTCCCTGCCTGCAACAGGAGTTTCGATGGTGGGCAAAGACTTGTCACCAGAACAAGGGACAGCCATTCACATTACATCCCGCCAGGCAGATACTAACAACGGATGCATCAGGTTGTGCTTGGGGAGCCCACTTGGCAGGAAGATACATTCAGGGCACATGGTCCTCAAACCAAATGCATCTGCATATCAATCAAAAAGAGATGTTAGCTGTTTAAAATGCCCTGACAGCCTTCAAGGACCAACTTCATCCGGGACAACTACTGATAAAGACAGACAACACCATGGTCATGTGGTATATAAACAAGCAGGGAGGCACACATTTTTACCCCCTTTGCAGACTAGCCATGACCTTGTGGGACACAGCTTTGACTTGCCAAGTACATCTGCAGGCACAATTCCTGCCAGGAAAGGAAAATACTCTGGCAGATGAACTAAGCAGAAACCTCATGGAGTGGAAGCTGGATCCACAAATCTTCAGCATGATCACAAGGAAATGGGGATGCCTGGACATAGATCTATTTGCCTCCCCTCTCAATTACCAACTAAGAAGATTCTGCAGAAGGACTTATCACAGACAAGCATGGAAAGTGGACGCCCTATCAGTATATGCCTTTCCTCCACTGCCTCTCCTCCCCAAGGTGCTCCTAAAGGTCAGACAGGAGAAGCCAAAGATGATACCGATTGCCCAAGACTGGCCACACCAGTACTGGTACCCAATACTAAGGAACTTATCTCTATACCCAGCTTGGACCTTAACTCAAAAACCTAGACTCCTGTCCCAGCAAAACAATCAGATCATGCAGAGCCAACTCAGGACATTAAACTTGGCAGCATGGCGGATAATATAGTCATACAAAAAACACCTCTCAGTAAATCTGTGATGGATGTCATTCTGGAAGCCAGAAGGCCTAGCACTAGAAAGTCTTATGCTGGAAAATGGAAGAGATTCTGTCTGGAACCAGGCACAATGAACTGATACAGCGGTACCAAATATTCCTCAGATTTTGCAATACATAACTGAGATGCTGGACAAAGGCCTATCTTTTTCATCAGTTAAAATTCATGCTTCTGCCATTTCAGCTCATTGCAACACAGACCCACCACTTTTTCTCACCCTTTGTTAAGGCTGTACCTCAGAGGAGCCAAAAATGTAAGGCCCCCAAGGAGACTACCAATACCAGCATGGGACCTCAACTATATCTTGGAAAAGCTCACCCTGCCTCCTTTTGAGCCAGCTGCTACTGCTGATAAGAAGTTTTATCTTGGCAAACAGCTCTGCTATTAGCAATTACTTCTGCAAGACAAGTTTCAGAGCTACAGGCTCATGGCTGTGGAACCTTTCATCATTTTTCATCCAAACAGGGTCTCCGTGACGACAAACCCAGCATTTATGCCTAAAGTAGTGTCCAGTGTGGCTCTTAACCAAGCCATTCATCTGCCAACCTTTACCCTAAATGACAAAACAAGGGGGAGAGAATTATGCATTCTTTGGACGTACACAGACAGCTTAGATTCTACTTGGACAGAACCAATGCTTTCAGGAAGACAGAGCAATTACTAGTGGCATATGCCGCAGGATCACAAGGAAAACCTGTCTCAAAGCAGACTATTTCTAAGTGGTTAGGCAACTGCATTTGTTTCCGCTACTTACACCATGGCAAGCCAGTGCCTAAATGCATTAGGCCTCATTTCACCAGAGCTGCAGCCACCTCAGCAGCCTTTCTCAGGGGAGTACCAACCAGAGACATTTTAGAGGCGGCTACTTGGAGTTCAATGCACACCTTCACAAAGCATTATCATCTGCCACTCTACTCTAAATCCAGGGCAGGCTTTGCCACTGCAGTCCTGCAGGGCCTCATAGCCACTCCTACTGCTGTCTAGTTCCAGCCTACCAACCATAGCTTTGGGACTCTACCCAAATGTAATGACTGCAACAGTGAAACACGAAAAACATAATACAGTTGTGTACACTTACCATAAATGTAAATGTTCGAGTGTATTCACTGTTGAGTCCAGGTTACCCACCCGCCTTCCCCCTTTTTTCTTTTGGATCTTATCCTTCCTTCTCTGATTTATACTACCTATGTGGTGTATTTGCTTTTAGGTGAAGGTAAAATTTAAATTGGTGTATTGCTGTATATATATATATATATATATATATATATATATATATATATGTATAAAAAGTTTGGCTACCCTTTTTGGGGGCACCTGACATCTGGGGCAAGGAAAAACTGAAGAAAATGGCATCGGCCGCTTCTTTTATACCCCTGACGACCTGACGTCAGGGAAGGGGCGACAGCAGCCGATGCAGGACCCAAGACTTTGGAATTCAGGCCGGCTGAGGGCAACCTGCCAGCAGGATTACCCAAATGTAATGACTGCAACAGTGAATACACTCTAACATCTACATTTATGGTAAGTGTACACAACTGTACTTTCTGGCTTCAAGAGATGCCAGAAATGTTATTGTAAACTTGCAAACTCAGGCGGACATTCCTTGTGTCTACTGCTTGAGCCCAATGCACCTTCAAGGAAGACTGTGCCATCTGTCATGACTTTAGTCACTGAGACCTCATAGAGAGGAAATATAAGCTCATTTTGAAAGGCCTGATAAAATCTAGCTTTGATGAGAACATGTGATGTATAAGACTGATGTTAGCTCCTGTTCTTCTTCCTCTTCCTCCAGACATGAAGGTTCCAAGAAGAGGAGCTGTCCAGTTCTAACACTATCGTCGGAACTGCCTATTGAAAAGATGGTCTTCCCTAGTTCCCACAGTTTTGCCGGAACCAGATGGAAAGCAGCTACCATCATCGGTGCTGTCTGTGCCAATCTGTAAATCGACAATTCCGGCACCCACTTCTACCTCAGATCAGACTTTTCCCCCTCCTCCATTCCACTGATCTCAGAACCAAAGGAGTTTTCTTTTAAAGATTTCCCCCGCACAAGGTATTCTTCAAAAATTGACCCCTTTGTAGACTGCCAAGCCCATTCTTGGATAGACCCCAGTCCCCGTCGGTCTATTCGGTCCATTCCACCAAGAGCCTGACAGAGTCTGATGATCTGAGGCTGGTGGACCAGCTTTTGACGGTGAGGGGATTACCCACTTCAGTTCCTAGCACTTCTGGCTCTAGAACTTACAGGTCCCTAACCCAGTTCTCATTCCTCCTCTGACTGCATCTGAGCATTTGGAGTTCCCAGTACTGACAGTCCCTGTTTTGACTGTATCAGTGCTGGTGAGGTCCTTTTCTCTGGTGCCGAGCACTACCCTGAGCTCTTCAGTTCTGTCAGAACCAGACACCTCTTAGGGTTGGAGCTTCATTTTGTGAATCGACACTGATCTTATTGGAGACATCCATACTTTTCGGGGCTTTGGCACACGTAAGTTTGGCTTCGAGCTTGGGGGTGTCTAGGGTGTCTACCTCTGTGCGGGATGGGACCTTGGTTTGGAAGGTGTCAGTTTCGATTCTGGGCTCTTGTTCCTCTATAGGGAGAACTGCTTTCCAGGCCATCGAGAGGGCCTTGTCCACTACGGGCTCACAGTCCGTTCCTCTCTCATCGGAAAAGCATTCCAGTTTTTCCCCTCGCCCAGAGCTACTATCAGCCTCTGACCTGGGACAGCAGGCACAGAAACTTCAAGATTCAACCATGGTGGCTATGTCCTCTTCTGACACCTGCCAGCTAGTCCCACTGAGGGGGTGCCCTGGAAGAGAAAGTGCGAGAGGAAGCACTTGGACTCCCTTGAAGAGTCTTGCGCAAAAGATGCTGACTTTGAAGGGGAAGGTTCCCCAAGGTCACCCCCAGAAGATGTCTGATTCAGTGACATTCTAGAGATCCTTAAGCAGAGTGATGGCTGGACTTTACAATAACCTTCCTCAGAGGGGTCAGTATACCTAGAGGCTTTCTGTACCCAACCATCTACTGCTTGGATCTCTCCACCCGCTAACGATCTAATTAAGTTGATTGAGCAGTGGGCTTGGAAGATTCCTGATTCCATTGAGCCATCCCTAAGAGTCCAGACCATATTCTCTCCGCTACCATGGATCAGCAACATTGGGCTAAAGCCAGTAGATGCCATGGTGATTGCAACAGCCCCCAAAAAAGAACTTGCTGATGAAGTCCTATTATCCATTCTAATAAGGAGTCTAGAGTGATGGATAGATTCAGGAAGCGTGTGTATGCTTCATCGACCTTTGCGCTTAGGGACTTAAATTTCATGGCACATTTCACCAGGCTCCAATGATATCTGATAAAGGAGGTATCAGACACTCTAACAGGAACTGTAGCTGAGGGGGTTCAGGCTAAAGTAGCTTCTTAGCTGGCAACCCTTGATTCAATATGTAATTCGTTAATGAGGCTCATTGTGAACACAGCTGAAGGGACGACTAGGGCAGTGGGTTTTGGTGTATCCATGACGGGGACACCCTGGATACACTTATGCGAGTTTGCGGAGCCATTTAAATCTTCTTTCGTCAGTGCTCCCTTTGACAAAACATTCCTTTTTGGTCCCAGAGTTAGACACCCTTGCCAGATATGAGAAGGATGGAAAGACACTTTCTGCTCTGGGAGTAAGCTTTTCCACTCCTCAACGGCCCTACTCCAGGAACCAGAGGAGTGGCAAGCTATGGTTCAAAAAGTCCTAAGGGCCTTTCCAGGACAAAAATCCTAATGATTTCCCTGGGATGGGGGGGGGTTATAATGGAAGACCCTGTACTAGAGGCAGAGGTGGCCCACAAAGTCAGAGTTCTCCAGGGATTTGTTCCCTGGTAAATCCTATCAGCCTCCTGAATGGAGGCCTGATTGCCATCCTGTGGAGCCAGTTGGGGGATGACTTTCCCTGCAACCTACCTGCCTGGCTAACCATAACAGTGGACAATTGGGTACAGAGGATTATAACCAGAGGTTTACAATATTCACTTTCTGAAACGACCCAAACAGCCAAAGAGAATCCCAGATGTTCCACCTAGTTAACAGTGATGCAGCAGTTCTAGAAATTCAAAAACTGCTAGACAAAAGAGCCATCCACGTAGTCCCACCAGACCAGATAGGATCCGGGGTTTACTCAAGATTCTTTTTAGTGCCAAAAAAACAGGGGACTGGAGGCCAGTTTTGGATATGTGTCTTGAACAAGTCTGCTCAGCAAACCAAATTCCGTATGGTCACTGTTCAGTCTATTCTCACTTTCTTAGGGAAAGACAATTGGATGTGCTCAATAAATCTTCAGGATGTGTATTATCACATAAAAATAGACGGTCCAGAAGATTTCTCTGCTTCCAGCTGGGACCCATTCATCAGTTCAGAGTCATCCCCTTTGGTCTCGCCACAGGGTGTTCATCAAATGCATGGCAGTAGTCTTTAGAATCTGTGTTGCATTGTTGCAAGTGTTGATTCTTTTCCATATGTAACAACTGAAAAAGGTCAGTCAGAATAACAGAATTTCTTCTCTTAGTCATTTCCATTTCATAAGAACAATAGCATTCTACTCCTCCACTGGTACCCATGCTCTGTAAGTAACAGAAAACAAAATCTGATGCCTCACCCCCCTGCAAGCACTGTGGTGCACCACTATGAACTAATCAAGCAGAGCAGTAGTGCTACTCGGTATACTTCTATTCAGATTCATTAACCTCTACTATTACCCGCCTTTTAAAAGCTTACTAACAAAGAAGACACACACCCTCAAAAACGCCATATGATGCAGTCTTATTAGGCCATCTTTTGGAAAAGTTACTGGTGAAAAGACATTCAGTAAAAAAGCTCTAGCAACATGGAATTGCCTTCCAGTTGACATCAGAAAGCAAAGTACTATAAAATGTTTCCAAGTAAAACCGAAACAGAACCTAGCAAATACTAACATTTTTTTGCTTGCTGCAGAGGCAGTGAATAGCACTTAAATTAAAGCAGCTAATTCTGTTTAATACAGAATTTAAATAAATATTTTCAACCCTTAACTATGTGAATTTAATGACAAATATATTTGATGATCAACTGCAACCAAACATTTGTAATGCATGGTAACTGCTCAAGTGAATGCAACATCTTTATATTTGTACTGATGTAAGCTGCTGTCACTGCTGTTGTATTCCCCATTATTAGAACAGTGGTCTGTTTGGAGGACCTGTCATTCTGACAGTTGCAAGGGGTGGTTTGATTTTGTGCTGTATGGCTGAATCCTTTACACACACTTGACAAAGCATTATGGAGTGGTGTGTAGGGAGCTGACAGTGGAGGATATCTCACTTCTTCATGGGGCAGTCCTCTCCCCCATACTAGGAGTAGTAGTTTTCCTAGTTTCTGCCAGGGAGATGACACCAACTCGGTGTGCCCCATATGCGTGTACTCATCTTTCACGCTTGCTGTCTTTTTTTCTGGGAGAGTTGAGTGGGACATGCCCCTTCACTGCTGCCCCTCCCTTACTTCTCCAGTGCCAGGGCTGTTAGTCGAATCCCAGCCACTTGGGTCGTAGTCTGGGTTCCATCCCTCTGCACACAGCCAGTACATTATTGTTAATGTGATTATTTAGCTGTTACCCTAAGTAATGCATATCAGTCTTTGTATTCTTCGTCTTAAACCCAGAGTTACTACTGAAAAGAATAAGCTCGACTAGCCAACCTACCTGGGTAACGCAGACAAACTAGACAAAGCACCAAAAGTCATTCCAAACTCAATAAATCCAGTAAAGGCACTCTGGAAAGACTGACCAACACTTGACCAGGCTTAAAATTAATTTTATTTAACAAAAACATAATCGCATTAACATGTCCCCCTGTTTTTGTCCCCAATCCAGACTTTTTCAGATGTAATAGCAGCAATGAAAATATATGTATTCATACAGAAAACCCCTCAAAAACTGCAAGTGAAATAATGTTTTTAATCATTTGATTAAAATCAAAGCATATTTAAACTGCTAACTCTATGGAAAAACTTTTTAAAAACTTTAAAAGCCCTTTAAAAAATATGCACCCTGATGAAGTTATACACATTTAAAACGATAAATGAATTGGTAAAAAATGTACATAAAATACATAATATAAAGTATTCATATAAGTGTGTCAAAAGCACATTCAGGTCCACTCATACTGTCTTTTGGCTCCATCTAGTGTTCAGAACAAATATAACATCAGAAAAATTTAAAATACTGGATTCCTTAAAGTGTTAATAAATGACATGAATTTAAATATAATAACTTAGTCATACCCTAAGAAATGGCATATAAAGCAAGAAAAATACTGAACAACTATATATGTTATAAATACAAATATACAATATAAAAGAAAAATATTAATAACCATATGAAATTATTATTATACAAAAATCCTAACCTAGCAGCTCTAAGTTTCAACACTGGGGCTAGAGAAACTGTTTAATTTAGTCCTGATTGTCTATTAGCTTTCAGGTTAATCTGCCAGTGCACTTCTTTGTTTTCAGTTTTAGTCTCCCATGGTCCCCCCAGTATCCACTGGTACTTCCTGTAGTACAAAAAATAAAAACTTAGCTGATTCACACACCAGGATGTGTTTATACAAAGCATTCTTTTCATTCTTGTTCTTTATTTCATAACTATGTTCATAAATCCTTTGTTTCCTTTCTGTTTTACCAATATAGAATGTATTGCATACATCACACAAAGCAATATACACCACCCCACTGGTATTACAAGTAGTACAAGTCTTTCCTACAATGTCTTTATCTCTATTCTAAATATATGCACCTAATTAATATCTATTCAGTTAAGATCTAAAAAACCCTTAATATTTGGATCCTTCCTAAAAATACACTTTATGGGTTTATCACAAATAGTCGCCAGATCCGATAAACTTGCAAATTTCCCACACTCTTTCGCAATGTTTGTAATAACAGGAGCATCCCCATTAAACTCTGTCACAAATGCACTTTCTAAAGACTCTTCTTCTGCTACCACTTCCCCTTCTGTATTAATATTTCTGGAGGGATGAGAATCTTCCCCTATTAGGGGGTGCAAATTTATCATTCCTACCATTACAAACTTTTTGCCTAACTTCATTTACAAGTGTTTTGGGGTAGCCTGTCTCCCTAAACATTCCATCTGATGTTGTCAATCTTCACATAATCCTCGACTGTGGGCTCAGTTCTGAGCCTCGGAACCAGCTCGGATGTTTATTTCAGCTCGCGCCTTCCAAACTCTCGAGCTAGGCTTTACCCATAATGCTCCTCTCTAAATTACCTCAGAGCTCATTTGCTGCTTCGTTTGTCAGATGCCTATGACTGCTGTCAAGCTTTGGCTTATAGTAAAAGTACGTTTTTCCTTTAAGATATCCTTTTTTGTCTTTAACAAGTCTCCCTTTTTTATTTCTAGTGTCTATCTACTCGCTCCTCAAATTATCTTAATTAGCGTGTGTTTCTCCCTCACTCTGCTGCACTACCATTGGTAGTTCTTTCTCAGTACCATTGTTGGTACTACTTTATCTTATCTATTAAGGTATTTTATCTTACCATTGTTGATATTTTCTTACTTTTTTCCTTAAAAAAAAGTGTGTGTGTTAGTTTTTTTTTATTATGGCTGACAAGTTGGAATCTCCAGCAAAGTCATGTAAGGGCACCTCGGGATTTAAAAAGTGGCAGAAATGTGACAGGAAAATTGTCAATTCGGATGGCCATGTACTTTGTGTATATTGCTTAGGTAAACTTCACCTTCAAGAGAACTGTTCAGTTTGCCATGTTTTTTTCTGCTAGGGCACTCACTGAATGGAAAAACAAACTAATTCTTAAAGGACTGCAAAAAAGTGATTTTTGAAGAGGCCATTTCTGAGTCCAAAATGGAAGCCAGTTCATCATAATCATCCTCCTGCTCTTCTAAGAAACGACCTTCTTTGGTTCCTAGTATTTAGGAACTGCCTAAAAAGGTTTCTAAGCAACCTTCGGTGTTGGAATTCCTCGGCACCGAATGGCAAAAAAAATTTGGCACCTATCAAAACTTAGGAGTCGACTTCAACTGCCTTGGCAGCAAGAGACACATCTGTTCCAGAGCAGTCAGAGCTGTTTTAAGTTCCGAGATCCAGATATTCACCCTCTATTGACCCTTTCAAGGTTAGACCACTGAGCCCCTTTGTCGATCAGAGACCCCCTTGGTCTCCTTCGACTGCTTCAGTTCGGTCCACTAAGTCTCTCTGAAGCTGACATTCTGAGACTGGTGGATCAGCTCCTGATGGCGAGGGGATTGTCTTCAGTTCCTAGCCAAGCTGGCACTGGAACCGACCTTACTATGACACCTTCCGTTCTTCCTCCTCCAACTCCTGTTGAGTCATGGGAGCCATAGGTTCCAACATTCCTGGCATCGACTGTCTCTGTTCCGGTAGCAGTTTCTTCTCCGGAACTGAAAGTTGCTTTGTGCTCTCCAGGCTTTTGGCACCAGAGACCTCCCAGGGTTGAGACTCCCTGGCCGGTTCTGAGGTGCATGGATCGACATCTTTAATCAGAGCCATCCATGACTCTCTGTGCTTCAGCTTTTGTAAGATTGACCCAAGCTTCGGTTTCAGGGGTCGCCTCCTTGATGTGGGGTGGGACCTCAGTTCCAAAGTAGTTTATTTCAGTTCCGGGCTCCCATCCCGTGTATGGGGTGACTGGCCTTCTAAATCCTGGAGAAGGCCTTGTCCATTGGGAACTGACTGTCTCTGCCATCCCTTTCGGACCAGACTTCCACATCTCCTCGACCCGAACTTCCATCAGTCTCTTCCCCGGGACAGAGGGCACAAAAGCACCAGGAAAAAACCTACCTTGGTGGCTTCCTCTTCAGACACTTCCCTGGAACCCCCCCCCCCCGAGGAAAGTACCTGCAAAGAAAAAGTACAAGAGGAAGCACTTGGACTCTCTGGAGGAGTCCTTCAGTGAAGATACTGACTTTGATGAAGGAGAAGGTTCTCCCAGGTCACTCCCTGATGTTTCCTTCGGGGACATACTAGAGATCGTGAAACAGAGGGGTGGCTTGTCTTCCTCCAGCCTTCCTCAGAGGCGTTGTTATACCTGGAGGCTTTTCATGCCCAACCTACCTCTTGGATGTCTCCGCCTGCTGACAATCTCATTAAACTGATAGCTCAGCAGGCGTGGAATATGCCCGGCTACATCAAACTGACCCTCAAGACACCTTGCCAGGATCCTTTCTGCCCCTAAAGAACAACAATGGTCAAAAGGCATACCTGTGGATGCCATGGTGATAACGGCAGCCACAAAGAAGGAACTTGCTCAGGAAAGTCCAACTATCCATCCTCCTAACAAGGAGTCTGCGACTTTGGATAGGTTTGGGAAGTGTGTTTACACTTTGGTCTTTGCTTTCTTGGTCCTTGAACTACATGGCACACTTTACAAGGTTACAGAGGGATCTAATCAAGAGCTGTCAGATACCCTCTCAGGAACAGTAGCTGAAGGGGTACTGGACAAAGTTGCCTGTCAGCTCGCCACCCTTGAAGCGATTTCTAACTCGTCCATGAGGCTGATGGCCCACACAGCTGAGGGGATGACAAGAGAGGTGGGTTCAGGTATAGCCATTAGAAGGCACTCCTGGATGTGCTTCTGTGATTTTGTGGAGCTATTTAAAGTGCCATTCATCAGCGCTCCATTTAATGGATCATCCCTTTTGTGTCCCAAGGTTAAAGACACACTGGCCAGATGTGAAAAAGATGGGAAGACTCTTTATCCTGTAGGCGTATGTTTCTCCACTTCTCAGCAGCCTTGCTCTAGGAACCAGAGAAGTGGGCGACTATGGTTTAAAAAAATCCCAAGGGCCTTTCCAGGATTCACGTGGCAGACTTTTCCCGGGGCAGAGGGGGAAGTAATAGAAAACACTGCCTTAGGGGTAGAAGTGGCCCACAGAACCAGGGGTCCAGAGATTTTCTCTGGTACTTCTTACAAGCATCCCTGAAGGGGAGGCCTGATTGCCCTCCTCTGGAAGCAGTCGGGAGATGACTATTCCTGCATCAACCCACCTGGAAACCTTGGATAAATGGGTGCAGGGAATCCTATCCAGGGGTTACAAAATTCCACTTTCTTGGGGTTTTGGACTTGTAAAAAGACTCCCGGATGTTCCACCCAATCACAGGGAAGCAGCAGTCATGGAAATTCGAAAACTGCTCGACAAAAGAGTCATCCAGAAAGTCCTACCAGACCAAATAGGATCCGAGTTTTACTCAAGGTTCTTTTTAGTGCTCAAAAAACAGGGGACTGGAAGACCCATTTTGGATCTCAGCCAATTCAACAAACCAAATTTCGGATGGTGTCTGTACAGTCTGGATTAGATGTGCTCTGAAGACCTCCAGATCGCATGCTACCACATAAAAATGGACAAACACTCCAGGGGCTACCTGCGCTTCTGGCTGGAAGCCAGTCATTTCCAATTCAGAGCGCTGCCCCTTTAACTTACCTCAGCTCCCAGGGGGTTCATCACATGCATGGCAGTGGTAGCAGCTCATCTCGGACTGCAAGGATTTAGTCTTTCCATACTTCGACTGACTCCTCACCGCTATCACCAGGCATCAAATTGAATGGGCAAGAGATTGCACTCTGCATCTCTAGGCATCATAATAAATTACAAAAAGTCAAATTTACAGCCCTTACAGCAAAAATAATTCATCGGAGCTCTGTTAGACACACTTACAGGAATTGCTTCACTCCCACTGGAAAAAACACAAAGGATCAGATCTCAGGTCAGCCCAGTTGTCCAGAGCACGAGTTTCAGCCAGATTAGTCCTTCAAGCATTAGGCTCGAAAGCAGCCTCAATCGCTCTGGTTCTCTTAGCAAGATATCACATGTGAATCTTACAATGGTTGTTAGTCTCCCAGTGGTCTCTGATAGACCAGCCAATGTCTCAACAAATCATGAGTACCAATCGCTGAAAACAGGATCTTTCATGGTAGCTCCACTCCAATGATATTCTTTCAGGCTGACCTTTCATCCTTCCACAACCTCTAGCCATAGTGACCGTGGATGCTTCCCAAATAGGTTGGGGGGCATTATCCAAGGCGTGTGTGGTATCAACTGGAGGCCAGCTTGCACATCAGTATTGTTGAGATGAGGACAGTGCTGTTAGCATTGTAAGCATTTCAGGATTCCCTTCCTCTAGGAACAATAGCAGTTCAGATGGACAACATGTCGGTAGACTGGTATATCAACAAGAATGGGCGATTTTTTTTTCCAACTGCTTTCTCACAGCAATGCACATTTGGGGGGAGCTCCAACGTGATAGTGGACAAACTGAGCATATACACTGTAGACTTAATTGTAATTGAATGATTAAGAACATGATTTCATCGGTAGTTCTTATGGGGTTTTCTGTATAAATAGCTGTATTTTCATTGCTGCTGTTACATATGAAGAAGTCTGGATTGGGGAGAAAAATGTTTTTTTTTATTTAGTTAAATAAAATTCATTTTAAGCCTGGTCGAGTGTTGGTTGGTCTTTCCAGAGTGCCTCTACCCGGGTAACAGTTTTGATTAAATAAATAAAACAACAAGGTATATAAGAATTTTTTTTTTATTCCATGTATAGCAGTGTTGTCTGGTGGTACCAGATTGGTAAAATTGATACAAGAGAGTAAGGAATCATTTCTGACAAACTTACTGTGTTAGACATACCTAACTGTAAGACAGTACTCATTCTTATAAAAATTTTGAGAAACATTTGATCCTTTTTTCTCAAGTAATTGGTAGAACACTTTTCCATTTCTAATTGGAACACTCGACTAGTGAGCCTTAACTAGGGTAGTGCTTCAGAAGCCTGTTACTTAAAATATTTTGGATTTTACTATATGAAACAATTTAGATATTAGCATTAGTAACTGTAAGGCTATGTCTGTATTAAGTAGCAATCTCAAAATCATGGGCAGTTGGACTTATACTGCATGTGAGGGCTGAGGGTTGTTAACAGTGTAATGTCTGATGGCACTATGGGCTTCTTAAGCACAAAAAAAGAAATGCATACAGCCACTGTGGTGTCGTAGAGATATAAACCCCTGATTATGGCCCAGCTGACCTGAGTTCAAGTAGTGGCTTGGGCAACTGATGGAGTGACAGGGAAGAATGGGCGTTACCATCCCTGGGGGGAGGGAAGTTTAGTGGGCATTTCCTGCAGTGATCACTGGTGGAGTCTGGGGACATCAGATTGTGCTAAGGCAGGGCAATACGCATTGTTTTTATTGCACGTCTGCCCCTCAGACATTATTGTGGAAACCATTAGGGAGGAGAGAGTAACAGGGTAGGTCATAAGTGACCCCCCCCACCATCAAATGTAGATGTTTAGACCCCCAGGACATCCTTAAGATCCAAACTGACTCCAGCTCCATATCAGGGAGTAAGGGTGATTAGGAGTTGCCTGGTAGACCCAGTGATGGACTAAAATCTGTAGGTAGAGGGGCATAGGATGGTTCCGAGAGGGAGGAAAAAGCTCCTCCCGGAAAAATGCATAATGTCAACATTTTGCAACAATTTAAAAAATAAAACAAAAGACGTACGACAGAGAGATATGTAGTAGGGCTTTATGTTCTGTTGATGCAACAGAAGTTTTTGGCAACCTTATCTTTTTCGATTTAAAGTTCTACACTTTTGTGTTAATATTTTTAAAAAATGTATTCTAAAAAGCTAGGCTTGTTATTAGTCAGTGTAATCAAGCTTATCAGTTTCTTCTAATGTTAGACCTAGGTGCTCACTTTTTCGTTGCTGATGAGCTATAACCGTGGTGTGAAGTGGTTTCCTCCACCAGTTAGATTTTGTGACCTAGCTATTAATAATGCATCTCTCCGGTACATTATGCACATCTGCTTTTGCTTATTTCTAATGTTTCATTTTAATTAGAAGATATTTTTAAATTGACATTAACATCGGATATCAAACTGTTGTAAAACTGAGATTGCATATTTGAATTTTCTAGGTGTTTCTGGTCAAATCTTGCAGTTTGTTTCTTCACTTAATTTTCAGGAATACACTTACAAATTTGGTTAATGAAATTCAGATTGAAACATGTAGTACTTGCTTATCTGAAATTAACTGAGTTAAATATGTTGCAGTTTGTACTCTGAAGTTAGGAGAGATCAGTTTAAGATGCCTATGCTTCCACAATATGTGTTATCTTTTGTCCTATGGAGAACAAAGTTTAATATGTTTAGGGTAACCTTTAAAAATCCCATCATCTGGAGGGGAGATATGTCTAGGATTCTGTGGTCATTTTACTTATTGATAAAACAAGTGGCAGATTTTTAGTATTTCAGATTTCTTTCAATATGTAAAACTGCAGTTAATTAGTAATATCTTGAAAACATGGTAATAGTGGCCAAACTTCTGTGAAAAATTACTTAACAGAATATGAGAGTTCTAGAAGAAGTCCTGTGTTATTGTTGAAGTAAAGAAACGAGAAATAGTTTAAAGGCGATAACTTACCACCTTTTCATTAGACTGTGTTAATCTGTTGGCATAATACCTGAAGAAGCTGTCCTTAAGAATCTCAGTGCAGTAACTTACTGAAGAAATGAACTTTGAACTGAATTATTGTAATCATTGTAAAGGGAGCTTCTTGGCGAAACAAAAGGTAGCATGTTACTTAAAAGCATTTTGGATTTTACCATACAAAACATTTTCAGTGATTTGGAGAGAGTAACCGTACCTCTCAACTTCTTAGTGAACGAAATCTGTACAAAGGCTAAAAACAATGGGGGTAGAAAGGCCCAAAAATAAGTTCAAATTTTAAATATTGCTCCGATAAGCTTAGCAAGTTGCTAGAATAACACGTTTTGCATTGTGTTTTATAGAGGATATGAAGTCTGAAAATCAAATGTACATCTTCATTTAGTGAATTCATCCCCTGGTGACATGCCAGAAAAAACACAAATTTTAATAAGAAGAAACCAAATTTGAAGGCAAAAAAAATCTACAGTTGATAGGTATATAATGTTTAATTTTTCGTGGATTAGTTTTGAAAATTTACAAGTAAGGACAAAAGTTAATTTCTAGTCTGTACATGTCCACTAGTAAAATTGTCATTTATTTTTCTTATATTTTATCAGAATTTCATCATTTTCGCAGAATATCTACATTTTTTTGCCTTATTTTTTTGGTCTGTTTCTTATGAAATTTGGAGTTTGCTGGCAAATAATTGGGGTTGGTGTCACTAAATAATGAATTATATTTGAGCATCTGACTTTAATATCAATATAAATCCTGTTATTACAGCAACTTTCTAATTCTATAACAGCAATATTTAAAATGTCTCTTTTCAAGCTATAGCCCCACATTATTTTAGTTTTATCTGGATTTTTTTAGCTAAGAGGTTGAGAGGTATGCATACCTCTTAATTTTAAATAACTTTCATCCACTGCTTGATCTCTCTCTCTCTCTCTCCCATGTGCACATGCACACACACCTTTTGTTTTCATGAACACAGGTACCCATACACTCCCTCTCTCACACACACACACACACACACACACACACACACACACACACACACACACTTCTGTTTTGCAATTATCCGTTTGTTTTAATTTTACACTTGTTAAACAGAGAAAGTGCTTCTTAGTGAGGGTAAAACACGATCAGTCTCGCTCTGCACATTTGCACTCACACACCGACATAAACACACACGCGGGCGTGCACACACACACACACACACACAAGCATGCAGTCTTTTCAATTTTTTTATTTCTTTGAATTTTACACTTGCTAAGCAGCGAGCATAAAGTAATGGTGGCCATTAGATTTATTTCAGTCTGAGCTCCACAGCAGCTTAATATACTGCTGTGAAGCACCAGACTTGTTTTTGAGCAGGCATTACCTTTACATTAACACCCTGCTAGAGAATGTTCACCCATTTTTAATAATCATGTTATCTAGCCTACTTAATCTTCAGTTGAAGTACCTGGCTTTATAGGTTCAGTTTGCATTTAATCACTTGCTAAGTGACCCTTCAGTTAAAACTTTTCTTAAAGGGGTTGTGAGATTAAGGTTTTGTGAAAGACCAGTGTTTCCATCATAGAATTTGAATATTATGCTGGAAAAAGTCAGTTTTGTATAATTTTGAAATTGCACATTCTGTGGGTATGAAATAATTTTTTATGGAAGTTGTTTTTTTGTTAATGGTCCAGGGAGAAGGATGCCTAAACTGTAAGCTATAATGTTTAAGCCCCCTTAGTTTTTTTTTTTTTTTTTAAATAAGATTATATCACTCAAAACTTAGCAATCCTTATGTTCCACAGACACTCTTCTTGGGGATAAAGGAAGATAGTGCACAAAAAGACTTAGCCAAGGCACCAGGGGAGGTTTTTATATAATATACCAATTTCCTGATGTTATATTTATGATTTAAAGAAACAGATGACAGGCTGTGGAACATAAGGATTGATAAGTTTTTAGTGATAGAATCTTATTTAAAAAATGTGTATACATGTATATCTCTTCATAACTGTATATGTGTATATAACTAAATCGATATAGATAGCATGCACATATAAGTAGATATACACGTGTGCGTGCGTGCGTGCGTACGCACACACACACACACACACACACACAGCTGTAGACAATTTAGAGAATCACCAGTTTATATGTGGCATGTCAAGATAGAGTACCTAGGAAAAACCTTTGTAACATTGATGGCTTGCAGACTCCTCACAAGTGTCCTTGCTGAGACTGGAACTTGCAAACTAGGTGCTATGAGGTAGCAGCAAGCACAAATGTACTTTGTGTGTCTGTATACATATAGTTATATTTATATTACACACACCTCCACAAATGTCAAATATATGTTCTATGAGTACACAGCTCTGTGGAAGTTTTCTTGCCTTGCAAAACATGGTGTATGCCAACTCTTATGTAGGATGCTGGAAACATTGTACAGAAGTTCCTACAATGGTGTGAAATCAGACTTTTACTGTTACACTGAAGAAGGTGGCTGTGAAAAAATGGGCAGACTAGCTGATTAAGATAACCTGTCCTCAGAGTGGCCATCATGCTGAGTAAATCACATAACTGTAGTATCTTTTTAGATATATTTTTTTTCAAGTCGCTCTGAAGCTCTTTTCTGAACTCAAATTGTCTTTGGCTATTTAGCAGTTAAAAAAATTTTAGGAGGTAACATTGTAAAAAATGTTGGTTGTCATGATGTTAATTGTATGGAGTTGTAAATGTGCAGTATCTACTTTAGTAATGCCTGCATTTAGATGCTTGTGTCTCAGAGGTTGTAATGCACTTATCAGCCATCTATGAGGAGTGAATGGTGATTATTTTAAGTAATAAAAGGTGTATAGCATTTTATCTGTTGAAGTAGTGCTTGATGAGATGTCTTGGGGAGTTAATGTCTTTATTTGGTTTGATAAAGGTCTTCTTAAAGGTGAAGTTAAGGATTCTACCTCATTGGTTAACCAGTACTTTTTTTTTTTCCAGACCACCCAACCCTTGAACCTCGTCACTTTGTAGATGAAAAAATTGTAAATGAGTATTACAAAGACTATATGTTTCTGGAGTGTATTAAGTTTATTACTGAGGTAAGTAAATCTGTGAAGCCTCTGCTGTTACAGTGTTAAACTAAAACTGCAATACTGGCACATTATGTTATTTAGTTTTATTTAAAGTAGCAGTAGATATTTGCCTCTTGCTGTTTCTTCCATGCATTGTGACACTGGGTTCTGTATATATGTCATCATTCCTGTCTTCTTGGTCTCTGTGTCTGCTTGATGTCTTTTATTATCACCGTTGTAGTATACCAAAGCCTTTCTACCTTCTGGGTGTTGTGTGAGACATGTCCCATGTGCAAGGACTTCTGTGCATATGGACGACTAATCCTCGCAACTTAACGCCAGTCCCAACACTACTTCTGAATTCAGTCTGTACACCACTCACTTAGCTGGTTCATTTACCAAGCATTCAAAAAATAAGTGCCCTATTAAGGTTCCTTCCTGTTTTTTTTCCTCCTTGTAGTTTGTTTCCATGTCATCCAGGAAGGGAAAATGTAAGTGTGGGAGGCAGATTCCCAATAAAGATGGTCACGAGACGTGTGTTTTTGTTTGGGTACTACTTCTCATGACCATACTCGGTGTGACATTTATTCTGCAGTCATCTGTCATCCATTTATATTTATTTGGAAAACCAGCGTCTGAAGCTGTTGACTTCTGCCACAACCCAGTTGAAGGCTGACACTTGGCAGTCTACTCACATGTCTGTTGTGGCTTTATATACGTCTAGTACAGATGTAGAGGAGGAGCCACACTGATTATTTCTGAAGGGCCTAGGTGGATTCTCCAAATTTTAGTTGGAGAAAAGGTGCCTAGTACCCTCATTGAATCTAGGCAGTGGTCTGAACTTCCTAGATTTGTTAAGGTAGATGTTCCTTTAAAAAACAGAAAACCGAACGTGGCTACAAATCCTCACAAAGTGCGGCAGGATTTTAGTCACTGGCTATTTAATGCTCTTAGGGGTCTGAAACCCCAACAAGGATTTGTTGTCCCTGCTGCTGCTCCCTGGTCTTTCACCCCATCCAAGAGACCATGGGTATTCTGGTTCCTCTAATGAAGGGGTTGACTCTGGTGATGAATACCTTAGCATATTCCTCCCACATACATCCTCATTTGGATCTGAGATCTGATGAAGACGATTCTGTGTCCTTTGACTTTCGTTTTGAAGAAACATCTTTTGGGGCTACAGTGGTCCATATGGGGTCTACTTTTAAGGCTTGAAGTTCCAAGACTTTGAATTTTTTATGGCTGAGACCATAAGATCAAAGTTTTAGAACTTTGAACTGTTTAAATGAAGATTGCCATACAGCACAGAACAGGAAATTTACAGTTTTGCTCGCTCTAGTGCAATCTCTGAATTGGTATATTTAATTAGCATGGAGTGTGGGCGGTGCAGGGGGGCTTGCCCCCTTGCAAGAACATAAAAAAAAATGTTATTTTTTTCGAAGTTCCAAAACTTCGATCTCAACCATAGGAAATGTGAAGTTTTGGAACTTCGAGCTTTAAAAGAAGACCCTCCATATGATGAAACACTTTAAGTGGGACTGTTCCCAGGTTTCAGAGGTTCAAAAGAAATATTATAAACTCTTGCAAATGGAGTTGTCTATACCTGCTACAGTCCCTCCTGTTTTAGCTGCCCTTTTGGACATGTTTACAGTAGCTTCAGGCTCTTGACTGTCAAACTTTGGCCCGTAAGTAGCCAGACAGAATTGTATAACATTCCAGAGGATCATAAATACTTTTAAAAGTCCTTTATCTGATGCTGCTAGTGTATCCATCTCTACAGATAAGCCATCTAAACTGCTTTCATCTTCCAGGTGTTTATCTTCTGACAAGGACAGCTGTGCTGTGGAAAGGTGTGGGAGAAAAAGTGTTTACTTCTGCTACTTTGACTTTTACGGTCATTAATTATCAGACCCACACAACTAGATATGTCCTGACACTTCTCTCACAACTGGTTGGGGGGCTTTGAGTGATGTGCCTGATTTGGAGAGTAAGACTTCTGTTCTTTCTCTTCTGAGTTCTGCCTCTCGAGTAGCTCGCCATTTCATTAAATACAGCTATAATAGAGCTGATACCTCTTCTAGGGCAACTGCACCCGGTTTGTCATGAGGAGATATTCCTGGTTGCACCTTCAGGTTTTACCTGAGGACATTAAGGCCAAACTTTTAGATTCTTCCTTAGACAACAAGAATTTTATTGGCAGTGCTGCCGTAGAATTGTTTAAAAACCTGTAGGATAAGGGCAAGGTTATGCAAGATCTAAAACAAATTTTTGTTTCCCCTCTACCTAAGTTCCAGAGGAACTGTCCATCAAAATCTTTGTCTGTAGGTAAAATAGACAACCTGCTAAGAGTAAAAGGGTTCCTAAACATTTTTCCCAGACAAACCCACTCAGTTTGGGGCTAGAAACCTTCTTTTCCTGACAAAATTTTCTCTGACATCCAGCCCCCCTCCTCCTTGGCCAGATTTTTCTGTCCCTCAGGCTCACCCTTTGCTATTTGGCAACAGATAACCACAGGTACCTGGGCTTTGTCCATCATGCAGCGTGGCCATTTTATGGCTTAGAAGTCCCTTTCTCCATTTTCTGGTCTTCCTCAGCCTTCACCTTACTAGCTTCCTCATTTTACTTTACTTTTGTGGGATCTGGTGGAATTGAGAGCTATTCACCCTGCACCCTTGTCTCAGCAGGGAGCAGGTTTTTATTCCAGAAAGTTTCTGGTTCCCAGAAAGGAGGCATCTAGGAGGCTCATCCTAGATGTATCCTTTCTTAGCATCTTTCTGAATGTCCCTTCCTTCAGGAAGTTGTTTCTTCAGACACATTTCCCTGTCTTGCTTCCCCAAGCTTTTCTGGTTTCTTTGGATTAGAAGGACACTTGCCTCCATATTCCTATTCACTCTCTCTTCAGGATGTTTTTACATTTTTCTGTTTCTTCCTTTCATTATCAATTCTGTGTTTTGCCTTTTGGTCTTTCTACAGCTCCAAAGGGTATTTACCAAATATGGTAGCTTTCTAAAGACTTCAGGGAATTCAAATATTCCCTTATTTTGGACAGCCTTTTAATTCAGGCTACCTCTCAGCAGCTCCTGCTTCAAAATATGCACTTCACTATGCTTCTCCTGTGTAGTGTGGGATTCACCCTGAATCTCAAAAGGTCTGTGACACTCTCATTCTCTCAGGATCAAGTGTTTTTAGGTTGCAGGATTCAGACCATCCCAACGTTTGCTTTCCTTCTGCCTCCCAAGATCCACATTTTGACTGCTTATTTCCAGTCTTCTTCCTCCAGTTCTTCCTGCAAGGGAATTTCTCCGAGCCCTGGGCTACATGGCATGTACCATTCCCAAGATTCCTTATGCTAAAGTCCACATGAGGAAATATCAGTGGTATATCAAGACTGTTTGGCTTCAACACTGCCACCCTCTGGAGTATCTGGTCTGTCTTACTTTGTGTCAAGCTCAAACTCCCCTGGTGAATTCATTGCATTTCCCTAAATCCAGGTTTGCCTTTTCAGGTTCCTTACCATACTCAGGAGCTGTGCACATGCTTCTGATGAAGGTTGGTGAGCTTCCTCCAACAGCCTGAAGGCCCCGGGTCTTTGATCCTATCAACAGATATCAGACCATGTCAACATCAACTGTAATTCTAGCCCTTCAGGTCTTTCACTCCCTTTGGGTTTTTGCAGGCAATACCACAGTCATGTAGTGTATCATCAAGCAAGAGGGCACAAAATCTTACCTTCTTTGCAGACTGGATCTTCAGGCTTAGGATTTTGCAGTCTGTCATCACTTGGTTCTTCAGGCTGTTTGCATTCCTTCAGAGCACAATCTAGTGTCAGACTGAGCAGGTCCAGGACAAATCTTCTCAAATGGATAATTCACTGGGAGGTGTTTTTGGATAATTTACATCGATGGGCACTCTTCAAGTGGAACTTTTTGTCTCCCTTTGAACAGACAGCTTTCCCAGTTCTGTTCCAAAGTGCCAAGTCTTTTGGCTTTGGAGAGTAGACACCATGTCTTTTTTCTTGGAAGGCGAGTTTCTGTACGACTATCCTTCCCCTTCCTATACTTCACAGGTCTTGCACAAGGTCATGTGGGACACATCTAGAATCTTGCTGGTAACTGCTTTTTGACCCAGACAGCACTGGCTCCCCCTTCTCTTTCACCTGGCCATGGACAATCATCACAAGTTACTGCACTGCATGGATGATCTTACCCAAGACAAGAGGTGTCTCATTCATCCTCACTTGTCCACACTTAAGCTGACACTTTGGGTAATAGGGTGATGATTCTTTTAATGCACCAGTTTTCTGAGTATGTGCTTCTGGCTTTGCAGGAGGCCAGAAAACCCACATTTAGAAAATCCTATGTGGCTGAATGGAAGAGATTTTCTATTTGGTGTTTGAAGCATGACCTGGACCCTTTTTCTGTGAGAGGGGTCCATAAGGTTCTTATTTGTGTGAATTGCTCAAAGCTGGTTTGGCATATTTTTCTATTAAAGTTCATTTGTCAGCCATTACTGCCTGTATGCCTCTTCAGTCTACCTTTAGCTTCTAGTTTTGAAGTCAAACAATAAAAAATGCCTAAAAGGCAACCTTCATATCAGACATCTAAGAAAGCCTATTTCTCCTTCTTGGGTCCTTAATTTTGTTCTTGAAAAATTGACTGAATCCCCTTTTTAGCCTGCCTTTTCTTTTTCCCTACAGTATTGTACTTGGATGACTGTATTCCTTGCGACTTTTAATTCTGTCAAGAGAGTTTCTGAACTTCAGGTTCTCATGGCAGCTCCTCTTTTTTTTTTTTTTCACAAAGACAATGGTGTCTGTACCGATCCTTTTATTATGACCAAGGTGCTTAATTTGTCCTTGTATCAGTCGATTTATTTTGCTTCATTTTTTCCTTCCCAACAGACGTCTAGTGATAGGGTACTTGCGTACCTTGGATATACAGACAGCTCAGATATTACTTGGATAAGACTAAACACATCAGAAAATCTAAGCAGTTTTTTGTTTCCTTTCATGACAGGAAATTGGGGTTGGCAGTGTCTAAGCAAACCATCTCCTTCTGGATTTCCAAGGCCATTTCTTTTTGTTATTCTTTTCATGGCAAGTAGCTTTCCTTTTCTGTTTTTAATCATTCTCCCAGGGCAGTAGCCTCTTCTGGTACTTTTTTCAAAGGTCAGGATATTAGAATAATCTTGGAAGCTGCTACCTCGTCTTCTGTTCACACTTTTACCAAACATTATAAGTTGGATGTCATTTCTAGGAAAGTTGCCCGAGCTAGCCTTCATGGATTTGTGGATGACTCCTCTGCCTTCCTTCTCCCATACTTTCCACTAGCTTTTGTACTCTCATAAGAATAATGCAACAAGGATAAGGAAGGACATACTGCTGTTATGGCACAATCTTACACAACTGTACAAGTCCTGCTTCTTACTGTTGCAGTATTGTGTCCCTCCCTTCTGCCCACTATTTTTCTGTTGTCCCACTTTTAGCCGAGGGGTACCTATTCCATCCTTGTCTACTTCTGATTCCCTCCCTGGATGTGCATGTTATTGCTTTTCTTGGGTTGCTGCTGTTGTCCTGGGGCACATCAGTTCTGAAGGTTGGGTGTCCATGTCACATTGATACCTTACGCCTTGCATATAGGACATATGTCTGATGTACGATGGCTGGAAGGTGTAAAGGCTTTGATATACTGGCCAGATGGTAGGCTGTCCTCTGCAGAATATCCCAAGAGTAAAGAACACTGCAACAGTGAGAAGTTAAGACATATAATGTTATGGTAATATCTTACACAGCTTTTTCTTCTGCGAACAGTAAAGTGGTAAAGCCCAGTGCCGGGAGTTGTCTGCTCGACTAATACAATCATGAACACTCTTTGGCAGAGGATACCGGATTCATTAGCCAGCTGCTGGAAAGTTCTACAGCTTTTTTGACTAATAGTTGTTGAAAGTTATTTTCTAGGAAATACTTTGCATAAAAATTATTTTCCCAGCATGATGGATGAGTACCACATATTTTGCTAAATGCGTTAGAAGTTCTGTATTTCAATAAACTTGGAGAACATTTGTATCAGAAGATATTCAATATAAAGATAACTGCTACATAATTTGTAATGTATTGCAGATAAAGCTGAACATAGTCATCAGTGCTCTTTCCAGGTTTTTAATCATTTGGTTGCCTAGAAGGGCACATGGCTGCAGATGTTCTTCGTGTTTCACTGTTGCAGTCATCACATTTGGGTTATCCCTGGCAGGGTAGTCCCGGCCGGCCCAAATACCAGAGGCTTAGTATTTCTGCGTCCATTGCTGTCGCTTCAGAACTGATGTCAGGTCATCGATAGTATAAAGTAAGGCAGCCAACACCATTACATCAGTCTTTCTTGCCGAGGAGCCTGAATCAGAAGGAGTTTGCACGAGTTTTCTCTTCCGAATTGAAGCTGAAGTCTTCTAAAGCTAAGTACCCCATTGAGGATCCTTTTTTCTTGCTCTAACCGATGTCAGAAAAAGTTAATTGTCTCGCCTGTGGAAAGCAAATACCGCACCGAGACTTTCATTCTTACTGCGTCATTTGTTGAGGCCCAGACCATGACGTCCCTCACTGTCACTTTCGTGCTTTGTTCAATGCCAGAACTATAAGTCATCAGGCCCTTATTGTAGCTAGATATTTTCACTCACAGTCCTCGATTTTCTGATATGGCTTCGGTAAGCCATCCGACAGCAGATCTTCTGAAAAATCATAAGGATAAAGACGAGAGACAGTACAGGTCGAAACCTACTGCCGACGCTTCCGTTAAGCTAGTCATCAGTTCTCCAGTCCTCAGTGAGGTGCTTTCGCAGCCCCTGATGCCCTTTTCTGTGGATTTGCAGGCCACTACAGAGACCCTTTTGGAATCCGTATGCTGCAAAACTCTTCTTTGACTAAGGATCCTTAAGTTGTCTCTACCTTGAATGGGTCCGGAACCGCTGAGCAGGCACCAGCTTCTGAGGAAATACTTCGCGCTACCGATTCTCGACACAAACTGATGACTTCTTTCGCGTCTACCATTCTTTCGAAAACTACAGAGTTTCTAAGGCCCAGGGTACGAACCACTCCCAAGAAACTCTCAGGCACCTGCTTCCTTGCCTCAGTCTCAAATGCTTAAAATGGTGGAAGACCTTAAAATGCTGATCAGGGGAAACCAAGCTACCCCTTCCAAAAGAAAGAGATCTGTCCCCAGTAGTTTTATCTGAACAGGAGTCTGATGACTCTGATGCATCTGAATATGAATATGAAGACATGCAACCCCTCTCTGCTTATGAGGATTTTGATGCAGAGGAATCCATTCCTTCAGTCTCACCACCCGAGGACTTTTCCTTTGGGGAAACCCTTCATACTTTAAGGGAAGCATTTCCAATGGGAATGTCAGGACTATCCTCAGTCTAAAAAGAGACTCCGAGAATTCCTAGATCTTCCACAGCACAGACCCCTGGCCATTCCTTTTGTCCTGGATGTTGTGGATAATGTTTTCATGGAATCTAGTTTGACTCCTGACACCCTCCCTCCTGCTCCCAGAAAACCTGACAGGTATTAGTCCCTGACTCTCACAAATTTATTTTCAAAAATCCTACTGCTGATCCTGAGGTCATTTCTCAAGGGCCTAAAGGAATGAAAGCAACTTCTGTTAAGAATCCCAGCCCCCATTAGATAGGGATTCCTGAGCACTAGACAGATGGGGTAAAAACGTATACACCTCTGCTACTCTTGCTGTCCGAGCACTAAATTGTCAGTTCCATATTCTAAAATTTCAGCAACATACTGTGGAACTCCTCAAACAAAAAATCATCCTTTCCTGCATGTGCAGAAAATAGAGTTACAAGAGTTAATGCATTCTGCAAGTCAGGTAACTAAGCACACCTTACACTGTGGTTTTAATGCCCTAGAAGCTTCTTGCAGGGCAGCAGTCACCGGTTCTGTCCTTGGAAGGCATGCTTGGCTTAATGGACTGCCCTTGTCAGACCATGTCAGATCTAAATTATTGGATGCACCCTTGCACAAAGACGACTTATTTGGCACCAAGGCAGAGGAGGTCTTAAAAAATATGGAAGAAAAAGCTAAATTATGCAGACAGTTAAGGATTTCCTACAGGTCCAGCCATCCAGGTTCAGTAGGCATTCCCCCTCCAAGCACTGGTCCTTTCCTGCCCCCTCCAGGTCAGTCCAGCCCAGAAGCCGGGGAAGCGGACAGCAGTCACAGGGAATGCAGAGATCAAAGCAATGAAGTTCCTCCACTTCAAAACCAAGGAGTGCAAAGCCACCCGTTCCTGGTAAGAACTCACAATGACTCTCCACTTCCACCCCTTCCCTCTGCCACCTGCACTTACCCCTAGGAGGAAAACTCTCCTTCTACACAAGCACCCGGGCCACCATTACCAATGACTGCTGGCTCCTCAACATAGTGCACCAGAGATACAGATTTTGTTTCCACACATTCCCAACCCCAAAAGGGTTCCCAGATCTTCCTCCAAACTAGTGGGCAGAGGCAAAAAAGCAAGTCCTTTCCCTGCTCTCTGAGGGCAATAGAGCACATTCCTGCAGAACAGTTAGGCCAAGGTTTTTACTCCAGACTTTTCCTGTTACCCAGGAAAGAGAGCACCTGGCGCCCCATCATCTATCTATCCATTCTAAACACCTTCCTGGTGATACCAAAATTCAAAATGCTCACCCTCCAGCAACTATTACCTATGCTCTCCAAAAATGCTTAGCTAGCCACCCTAGACCTAAAAGAGGCCTACCTCCACATCCCAATCAGGGAACAATGTAGGAAATATACACATTTCAAGGCAGGATCTCTGCACTTTCAGTTCTCTGCCGCTTCCCTTTCGCTTCTCTACTGCTCCCAGAGTTTTCACAAAATGTCTGGCTCCCACCATTGTTTTTTGCATACAAAGAAATATACAAATATACCCGTACTTAGACAACTGCCTAATTCAGGCAGACAGTCAGGAAAAGCTGATCAAGCACTTGGCCTTTGTAAAGTCCCTACTGACCTTCTTAGAGTACACTATCAACAAAAAGAAATCCAAACTAGTACCCACGCAAAGGATTATATTCCTGGGAGCAAGCCTGGACACAGCATCCCAGATGGCATTCCTTACACACCAGAAAAGCAAACTTATCTGACATCCTACTTCTCTCAACTAGCCACCAGACCCCAGTTATATGCAAGGAAAATCCTGCAAGCTCTGGTGTTCATGGCATCTTGCATTCTACTATATTCCGTATGCCAGACTGCATATGCGGAAACTTCAGTGGTATCTAAAAAGCCTCTGGTGTCAACACTCTCAAGACCTGGGAACTCTTATACCAGTGATACCTTGCCTAAGGAAAGATTTCCTCTGGTGGGCAGCAGCATGCTCCCACAAGGGACTACCTTTCTCACCACCCCCACCACCCAGATCCTCACCACAGACGCATCAGACTACGCCTGGGGTGCACACCTGGAGGGCAGGTGCCTACCCGGCCATTAAAGCCCACAGCAAATACATCTGCACATCAGCCAAAAAGAGATGTTAGCTGTCCAGCACCCATTGACAGCTTTCAGGCCTCTTCTCTCCCCAGGGGCTCTCCTGATCAAAACAGACAACACCACTGTGATGTGGTATATCAGCAAGCAGGGAGGGACACGCTCCTACCCTCTATGCAGGCTTGCCATGACTCTTTGACACACAGCCTCAGCCATGCAACTAAACCTGTTAGCACAATTCCTGCCAGGCTCTCAAAACTCTCTGGCAGACAACTTAAGCAGAAATCTTCTGGACCTACACGAGTGGCAGCTAGACCAAAGAACCTTCACCCTAATAACTCAGAAATGGGGCACCCCGAAGGTCGACCTCTTTGTTTCCCACTCCACCCATCAGCTCAGCAAGTTCTGCACCAGGGAGCCTCACTGCAGGCCTGGAAAGTGGATGCCCTATCCTTCCCCTGGCTCAACCTCTTGGTCTATGCATTTCCCCCACTACCTCTCATTATCAGGGTACTGCTCAAAATAAGGGATGAAAAAGCAAAGACAATTCTGATTGCTCCGGACTGGCCTCACCAGCACTGGTAACCACTGCTGCACAGTCTGTCCCCACTGCCACCATGTTATCTCTCTGACCCCCCAACCCTCCTGACCCAGAGGGAAGGAGAATTTATGCATCCCAACTGCAGACCCTCAGTTTGGCAGCCTGGCATATTCCCTGACCACTGATCAAGCTGCCAATGTCAGTAAACAGGTTCTAGATGTTATACGCAAGTCTAGATGCCCCAGTACTAGAAAGCCTTATGCTGACAAATGGAAAAGGTTCTGCACCTGGATTCGGGCTAAGGGAGACGATATGGCACAGCCCTCCCTACCTCTCATCCTGGATTACCTAGCTGATCTGCTACACAGTGGTCTCTCCTTTTCCTCTATTAAAATTCATGCCTCTGCTATTTCTGCTACACAGTGGTCTCTCCTTTTCCTATATTAAAATTCATGCCTCTGCTATCTCTGCTCATTTCAACACTGAGCACCCACTTTTCTCACACCCTGTCATCAAACAGTTCCTAAGAAGGGCGAGCAACTTGAGGCCACCCAGAAGAGCACCTACCTCAACTTGGGACCTTAACTTTGTGTTGGAAAAGCTCACCCTGCCCCCCCTTTGAACCAGCATCTTCAGAGTTAGTTTCTCTCCTGTAAGACAGCCTTCCTTCTGGCCATCACTTCAGCCAGAAGAGTGTCCGAGCTACAAGCACTCATGGCTGTAGAGCCCTTCCTCATCTTCCATGATGACAGGGTGTTCCTCAGGACTAACCCATCCTTAATGCCCAAAGTAGTATCCACTGTGGTTCGCAACCAATCCATTCATTTGCCCACCTTTTTCCCTAACCCACAAAACAAGGGGGAAAGGATCCTGCACTCTCTAGATGTGCACAGACAGCTCAGATTCTATCTAGACAGTTCTAAATCATTCAGAAAGACTGATCAATTGCTAGTCAGCTTTGCTGCTGGGGCAGAGGGCAAAGCCATATGCAAACAAACCATTTCCACATAGATAGCACATTGCATCCATTTCTGTTACAAGTAACACAGGAAACCTCCCCCTAAGGGGGTCAGGACTCACTCTACCAGAGCAGCTTCCACCTTTGCAGTTTTCCTCAGAGGAGTCCCCACCAAGGACATCCTGGAGGCTGCCACATGGACATCTGTTCACACCGTCACCAAGCATTACTACTTGCCTATCTTCTCCAACTCCAGGGCAGGCTTTGCCACTCCAGTCTTGCAGGGCATCCTAGTCAGCCCCTAGTCTTCTTGACTGCCTCCACCCTTTTCCTCAGCTTTGGGAATCAAGCCAAATGTGATGACTGCAACAGTGAAACATGAAGAACATAGTACAGTTGTGTACACTTACCATAAATGTAGATGTTCGAGTGTATTCACTATTGCAGTCCTGGTTTCCCTCCCTCCATCCCCCTTTTCTCTCTCTGTCTCTCTTTACTAGGAACTTTTGGTATTTACTTTCTGCTGGTGGGGTTCTTCCTCCATATCCTGGCTCCCACTTGGGGGCTCTTGACAGTTAGGGCAAGAAAAACTGATGTAATGTTGTCGGCTGCCTTACTTTTTCCTACTGACGTCAGTTCTGAAGCGATAGCAACTGACGTAGAAATACTAAGCTTCTGGTATTTGGGCCGGCCGAGGGCTACCCTGGCAGGAATAACCCAAATGTGATGACTGCAACAGTGAATACACTCTAACATCTACATTTATGGTAAGTGTACACAACTGTACTTTTCCCATTAGAGGGAGTTTGACCATTAAGAGAGAGTAACTGTATGTCAGCTTGGTCCTTTTTAAGTTGATGCAAACAGATGATCCAATATTTTTGTGCAGTGCAGTTCATTGGTCACTTTTTTTCAGACCCATGTTATTGAGTCTGTTTGTCAAGATGAAATACATTCTTTATTAAATTGATGTTAATAGTTTATATTTGCTAACATTCTTAATTTTTTCCCCATAACATCTCCAGAGAAAGTGAACAAAATACTGATCATCTTTTTAAATTAGTTTATTGGGGGAAAATTTGGGTGCCGGGCTGGCAACTCAACACCGTAAAACTACACTGCCAATCATGAGCAGACAGGTGATCCGCTGTGGTGACCCCTAACTGGGAAAATTCCGAAAGAAGAAGAAGTTTATTGGGGGAAAATAACACACTATCTTCAAAGAATGTCACTGTAAAAGTAACATTTAGGTTTACTTATCTTATTCGTGTTCTCTTTACTGTCAGAATTTGAAAAGTACGATCTCGTGCTGCGAACCACATTTACTTGGGATCTAACTATGTGGTGGCATAAGTGAATAAGAGGCTATGCTGCACTGTTCTATGTTCTCATTGTTTCTCACTTTTTAGTTTTTCACATCTCCCACTGTGCTAGAAGAAACCTTTACTCTGA
The DNA here is from genome assembly GCF_019279795.1 of Protopterus annectens. NCBI lineage: Eukaryota > Metazoa > Chordata > Ceratodontiformes > Protopteridae > Protopterus > Protopterus annectens. Next base: position 299,266,605 of record NC_056750.1, read on the forward strand.
AATTGCTCTTTTCTGCCAGAAGTTACCAGTGTTTTTTCCAAGAGACTAGCTTTCTGTTCTTTATTTTTGTTGTTTCTTGACATTTCACAGATGACCGCTAAATCTGTGCAGATGTGAATGTCAACAGCATGTATCACAAAAGGGTTTTCATTCTTCGTTTTTTTTTTAATTTATAGCTTGAGCATAATGCAGCAGAATGTGAAAATTGTATAAGCAAACTACATACAAATTTAAGACTGCAGAAAGCATTGCACCCTTTTTCCAACTGATAAGCAACTTAGTTCAATGGAAAAGAAGTTGAAAGGGGAGTGTGTACAGAGAGAGGAAACATTACAGTTTTTTTCCAGAAGATGATACCCTTGCTGAAGTGTTGGAACCCATGAGGCAAAGGGAAATTAGGCCAACAGACCCCCCCCCCCTTTCAGGAAAAGGAAGCCTTTTTTTAAAGGTATCTGACTTGATGCACTTCTACATCCTGGGTGGTTCCTACAGCGGTCTGTCTCATTGATGTGGCTATCCACAGAGCAAGGTGGGAGCCTGATACTTGCAAATAAATTCAAAGGAAGTGGGATAAGCTTTTGAGACCTCCGAAACACAGATGACAATGGGCAAAAAGTCACCTGGTGGACTCTATCATTGTCAGCCAACACCAAAAATGAGCTGACAGAGGGACACGGCTGCTGTTCATCTGCCCAGTAGGGAGTTTCAGACCACGGACAGGTTAGGGAAGTAGGTGTATGCTTCAGGCACTTTTACAATCCAGGACCTTGAACTGCAACACATACATGAGCAGATGTCAGAGGGATATTGCCAAGCAAACATTGATATCTTTAAAAAAGCACCTATGCCAAATTCAAGAAAACCAGTGGAAACCACCTTGAACACCATATGCAGTATTTCCAGTCTTTTCATGCAGCTTCCGAATATCGCGCGTGTTACAGTGGTTACTGCCAATTCAATGGTCTCAGCTCACTGATCCTCTCTCCTCCTCTGTCTTATCACCAAAACGAACAGTTGCTGAGAACATTTAAAATGGTGGATCTCTTCCCCACATGTCTGTATGGGCAGACCATTTGTGCTTTCGCCTGTGACAGCAGTAGTCCTCATGGAAGCATCAGCTTTGGGATGAAAGTGGCATTTTCAAGAGAAGATGTGGTCCAAGTTGTATGGATTGTTCACAAGGCTTCTGGCTTTCAACAGTAATGCCTTGAGGTTCAATTGAGTTGACTTTATGCCTGTAGGTTTGTCAGTTTGGCATTGACTAAAAAGATACTATGGGGCTGGATAAATCTTTAGCCAGTATTCAAAAGCCTAGCGAGGAAAGGTGTAGTAGACCATCCTTGGCAAAGCAACATGGCTTGTTAACTGTACTCCAAAGCTGACAAATATTGGATCCCCTTAAAATGACACCAGAAGGACAGCCAGTTGTTGAAAAATAAATTACTTTGTTCATATTGTGGCATCATATTTGGTGATGGTAATATGCTGCTTGGTACTAGGCTCATACCAGCCTGAGACACACAGTCTGAAACATGCCTCTCTCCATATAGTCCATGGAGGTATATCTCTGGTCTTTTACACTTACGTGGTCTATGATGAAGTCATACTGGTACCTTTGACGTAATGACTTGAGTGCATGTGTGAATTGGCATATCCTGGCTCCAGATAAGCAAGTAACCGGTATCTTCTGTTTGTTCAGCCTGGTTAGAAGGGTTTTCAGTATATCTTACAATGGAGTTCCCTATGATGGTCCTGAGAAGTGTGCTTGCATTAGGGGTGTAATGTTTGGGGGTTCTGCTGAGAGTGACAGTATGTGTGGTGTTAGGTGATGTTTTTTCTAGGTGTCTTTGGGCTTGCTGAGGCATAGCTTTGACAATGGGCAGTGTAGGTGATCTTTGTTTAGGAAGATTGCTTTTAAGTTCCTCAGCATACATTAGTCTTTGTTTGTTGTGTGCTGTGTGAGGTGGGGGTGTTGTGTGCATGACAACCTGAGCCGTCGACAACCTGATGCGCACTTGTATGCAAGAGTTTAGCCTCCAGTGTCATTGTGCAAGTACACATCTCGCATACTGTCTTCTTTAAGAATTACATGGTTGTGATTAAACACGAGACAATTGCTACATTGCCTCAAGATGCCTATTGCCACTGAGCTGGCTACAAAGAAGTTCAGAAAATTGATCCGTACTGTCCAGTCTTTTGATTGGTGAGCTACAAGGGGGCGGTGTACTGGAGTTAGAATGATATTAGGGGTGCTTCATTGGTGCAGACTAAAAATGGTGCTTTCCTGGGGCAGAATTGTACTAAATCTCTAGGTATTTCCACTCAACACCCAACTAGCTGCTGTAAACTTGCCGGCATTCAAAGTGTTTGCTCTGTATTGCTGCATTACAGAGTGCAGTTTTATGGACTGTTCTACAGGGAAAATTTGCTTTCTAGGTGTTTGTTACTGTACAGGGCACTGCTAACCCATGCAAACATCCAAAATTTATAGCAGCACACAAAAAAAAGGAAACTAAGTAATGAGCACTCTGGCCAACAATAAAATGGCTACACTATGAATTCTTTTGTGCATTTCCCAACTCAGACCAGGCAAACGCCTCCTGCCACTTGAAGACTTATGTGGATTGGAATAGTTTAGGATGGAGCACTCTGCATCTATTTGGTACTGCCAGCCTTAGGTAAGAAAATGAGGCAGTTACTTTTTTAACCAAGTATTGCCGCACTGTATTGTTTGTGACTTTTAAAGTTTCTTTTTCACAGTTTGACATCATGAGTACTGTAGGGGAGGACTGTTATTGGCCTGTGTGGATATTGTCTGCAACAAGAAGTCTTGCTTATGGTGAAGGAGCCAGAGTCTGTGTTGAGAATCCCTCCTTCACTTAAAGCTTTTCAGGTTTTATGTAAGAAGTGCTCCCATTGTCCTTACTCTTGGGTACATGCTTATAGGTTTACTCATCTGTTATATGCAGATACACATTTGATAGTCATTTCCTGTCTTTGCTTTGGTTTGAAGTCTGTTCATTCCAGTTTAACTATTTCTTCATCTTGCATTTTCTGTTGGGAAGTTATTGAATATGTATGGTAAGACATTTTAACTGTTGGCCCTTAACTGCCAAAGTGTTACCTGTCTCAATCTAATTTACCAGCAGTTTAGTGTCAGGTGCAGGGTGCTATGAAAATTGTTACCTTAAAAAAAATAGTCACAAAATGCTGATTGTATGGACTTTCATGTCTTTAAATGTACCTGTGATTATCTGGATGCTGTTACTAGGACATTTTTGACAGATATTGTATACACAGACATGCCTGGCTATTGCAGAAATTGTTAAAATAAAACTTTTTGATTGGCCAGATGCAGAATTTGCAGGAAGTGGTAAGGATTGTAGAGCACCAGCAGAAAAATATTTTCCAGTTGTTCACCAAGATTGGTTTTCTATAAAGTGAAGAAAGGGAAAAACCTGTTGTAAACATTACTTCTTCCAAATATGCGCAATATGTTCCCATATAAATCGCTGCACACAGAAGATAGCTGCTTTTTTAAGGCATCATTAGCATAACATCTTTCAGTATAAATATTTAAAGCTTGCCATATTTTGTAGTGCTGTAAGTATATATATATATATATATATATATATATATATATATATATATATAAATAAAAATATAATAAAGTTCCAACATAATAGGTTTGCCGTTCACCATTCCAGACCTTGAGCGCCTGTCCCATAGTGCTGAGACACTACATGTGGTCTTAAGCTTTTCAGATTGCTGCTTCTTTTTCTCAGTTTCCCAAAGTACAGTTTTATGGTGGCCGGTGCATTATCTTAACTTTGTAATGTGAAGTTGTATGGTCGCCGGTGCATTATCTTAACTTTGTAATGTGAAGTTGTTCGATCTCGCCGTTTGTTCTTACACACGGGTTCGGAGCCGATCCCTCGGCTCCGAGTCGGCCACATTCCAAGCTCTGCATCTAAGAGAAGCTCGAGGCACAGTCCCTATCCCATGATCCCCTGCTGCTAACCCTCAGATCTAGTTTGCCGCTGCAACAGGTCTCGTCGAGTGAGAGCTCGGGCCACTATCCTTTATGTATTCATATTTTTATATATATATATATATATATATATATATATATATATATTTATATATCATTCCTAAAATAGTTAGAATTGTTAAACTTTATTATTAGAATTAGCATAGTATTAGTATTTGTGTGTGTGTTGTTTTAAACTAGTTTAAATTAGTGTTAGCTTGTTGTGGGAGCGGCTGCTCCTAGGCCTTAGGCCATTTTTTTTGTTCTGTCAGGGCTCTGTCAGATTTTTTACTAGTAATTCCTTTTTTCTCCACTTAACCGGTAGTTATTATAGTAGCTGTGGGTGTTAGTAGCAGTTTTGTGTAGTTTTATACATATAGTTGTATTTACTATTTTATGCTTAAAATGTCGGAAAAAGCCAAATCTGGCTTTAAACGTTGCCAGTGTGGACAGAAAATGTCCATAACTGATAACCATGTTTCCTGCGTCCACTGTCTGGGCCCTCTCCATCTTCAGGAGGATTGCTCCATCTGCCACTCGTTTAGTGGCAGAGTGATGATGGAGAGACGCAGGAAACTGGTTGAGAGAGGTCTCCTGAAGCCGGAGTTTCAGGATGCACTGGAAAAGGCAGACCAGTCATCAAAGTCTTCGAAGATATTGGAGCCCAGGTCATCGGCTCCGAGTGCCTTTTCTAAGATTCGGTTGCTGGCTCCACAGACCTTGGAGCCGAGCACTGAGATGCTGCCTCGAGTCGAGGTCCAGGTCTTGGAGCCAGTGTCAGAGGTACCCCCTTCATCGATCATTCGCTCGGTGACCTCTTCGGCCCCTTTGACCCGTTCCTCCAGACTGTCTGACATTGATGTGGATCAAGTGGTGCAGAGACTGATGGAGAACATGGCCTTATCCAAACTAATTGTGGTTTCGTCCCAGTTGGTTTCGATGCTTGAGGCCCTTCCTGTCCCATCTGTTGATCCTCCGAGACCCGTCGAGTCATCGAGCTGGGAGTCGAGGATCTGATGATCGTTGATCCCTGGGGCCGAGTCCTTCTTTAGTGCTTTCGGCTCCACTGACCTCAACACCCTCGGCAACCATCGAGGGGTCTCGGAGCCGACAATCTCTCCTCGGTTCTGGGGGGGGGAGAGTCGAACCAAAGTTTCAGTTCCAACTCTTCCCCTTGGTGCCTCGGCGCAGATTAGTTCGGCTCCGTCCTCTGGATTGGAGCCCGTGGTTCCGGGCCCCGGGAAACTACCGTCTTTTTTGGAACTGGTGGAACCCTCGGCCTGGGGCTCCGGTGCCTTCGAGGCCATGAGGAAGGTCTTGTCTGGTAAGACTTTCACATAGTCAGATTCTTCTCCCTCCCCGAAAGGTCCATGTTCTGTCTCTGCACCACTGGTTCCCACCAAGCGTAGGGACCCAAAGCCTCAGTCAACCCCAGAGGGTGAACCCTGCTCCTCTGAAGCTTCATCAGATGTCCCCTCAGATGTCCCGAGGAAGAGATTGTGCAAGAGGAGGCACCTTGATTCCCCACAGGAATCGTTGACATCGGATACCGACTTGGATGAGTCAGAGGGGTCCCCATGGTCCTCCTCTGAGGATGTCTCATTTGCCGACATCCTTGAAATTCTCAAACAGAGGGGTGACTGGCAGTCCCTTGCCCCCACTGAGGATGAGTCGGTGTTACTGAAGGCTTTTGGGGCTCAACCTTCCACCTCCTGGGTAACTCCGCCCTTCGACAAGTTAATGGATTTAATAGCTCGAAGGGTGTGGGAGTCCCTGACACATTGGAACCAGTCCCTCGGAGGCCCAATAAGTACATCACTGCCCCCCAGGATAAGGCATACCTCACCAAGGGAGTCCCAGTTGATGCTATGGTGGTGACGGCGGCCACCAAGAAAGAAATGTCTGAAGCATCTTCCTCTGTTCATCCTCCTAACAAGGACTCCAGGACGATGGACAGGTACAGGAAGCCCATTTTTAGTTCAACGACGTTTTCCATGCGATCGCTGAACTACCTCACTCATTTTACCCATCTTCAGAGAGATCTCCTCAAGGAGTTGGGAGATGCTCTTTGGGTACCACAGATGCTGCGGTCTCAGACAAGGTGACAGCACAGCTCAATACCCTAAACTCTGTCATCAACTCGTCCATGCGGCTCATTTCCTATGCAGCCGAAGGATTGAGTAGGGCTGTAGCTTGAGCAATTGCTTTGAGGAGACTATCCTGGATGCGCCTATGCTCCTTTGCGGAAGCCTTCAAGTCTTCCTTTACTAATGCCCCTTTTGATGGCTCCTCCTTGTTTCGGCCAAAAGTGAAGGAGACACTTACTAGGTGCGAGCAGGAAGGAAAGACCCTGTCTGCCGTAGGGGTCCATTTTTCCGCCCCATCTTGACCATACCCCAAAGGGCAAAGAGGCAGAAAATGTGGTTCCGGAAGACTCTGGGAGCTTTCCAATTCTCACCTAGTGAATCCCCCTCCAGGGCCAGAAGAGGAGGAAGGATTGGAAGACGCCGCCCAGGCAGAGGGGGTCTGCAGAACCAGGGCGACAGGGATAGCGTTCCCGGGAAGCCCTTCCAGCGCTCCTGAGTGGAGGCCCGACTGTCCTACTCTGGAGGCAGTCGGGGGTCGCTTGGCTTTATACCCAGAGGCCTGGCTAAACCTCACTTCAGATTCCTGGGTAAAAAGCATAATAACCAGAGGATACAACATACCTTTCTTAAACAGTCCTCCCACCCAAAAAAGATTCCCAGACGTTCCACCCACTCTGCGGGATCACGCAGCTATAGAAATTCAAAAGCTGTTAGAAAAAAAGAGTCATCCAGCCAGTCCCGGTGGACCAAATAGGATCCAGAACTTACTCAAGGTTCTTTTTAGTTCCAAAGAAAACGGGACTGGAGGCCAATACTGGACCTCAGCAAGCACAATACCTTCGTGAAGAAGGAAAAATTGCGGATGGTCACACCTCAATCGATCCTTCCGTTTCTTCAAACGAACAATTGGATGTGCTCTATAGATCTCAAGGATGCATACTACCACATAAAAATGGCCAGATCATCCGGAGATCATCTGTGCTTCCGGCTGGGAGCCAGTCATTTTCAATTTCGAGCTCTGCCCTTTGGCCTCACCTCAGCCCCCAGGGTGTTCACCAAGTGCATGACAGTAGTGGCGTCCCACCTGAGACAACTAGGATTCCGGGATGTTTCCATACTTAGATGACTGGCTCCTTACCGCTTCCACCAGGCGTCACCTATTGCAAGCCAGGGACTATACAATCAATCTCTGTTCCCGTTTAGGCATAACTCTGAACTTCGAAAAATCTGTCTTATCGCCCTCACAGCATACATCATTCATAGGAGCGGAATTAGACACTACCTTATCCCTGATCAGACTTCCCCAATCAGGAGTCTCAGCCCTGAGAGAACAGATTTCTATTCTTCTAGAAAACAAGAGAGTCCCAGCCGCACAGGTCTTGAAAGTTTTAGGTATGATGGCAGCTGCCCTTATCGCGGTCCCCCCTAGGGAGAATGCACATGTGGATCCTCCAGTGGCGACTCTTCGCACAGTGGTGTTACCAACAGCTACCACTGTCACACAACATCCTGCTCACGGACTCTTGCAAACGGGATCTTCGATGGTGGAGGAACAGTAACGAACTTACGATAGGCCGCCCGTTTGTTCTTCCTCCCCCCATAGCCACAGTGACCACGGACGCTTCCCTGATAGGGTGGGGGGGACTTTTTTAGGGGAGAACAGTTCAAGGCGAGTGGTCAAAAATGGAGTACAATCTGCACATCAATGTCCTAGAGTTAAGAGCAGTGTTCCTAGCGTTGCAACACTTTCACGACTACTTACCTCCAGGAACAGTTGCAATTCAGACAGACAACATGTCAGTGGTCTGGTACATAAACAAGCAAGGAGGAACCAGGTCTTACCCCTTATGCAGAGAGGCCCTGAGGATCTGGCAATGGGCAGTGTCCACCTGACGCTTTCTCATAGCAACGCACATCCTGGGGACGTCCAACGTAATAGCGGACAGGTTGAGCAGAGCCATCCTGCTGCCTCACGAGTGGTCCCTCAAAAATCAAATAGCGGAAAGGATTTTCCACAGATGGGGCCAGTCTTGCTGCGACCTTTTTGCATCCCCCTTGAATGCCAAATGCAGAAGCTATTTCGCCCTACTTCCCCCTCCGGGGGGCACCCTCAGGGACGCACTGGTACACGATTGGCCACCGGGTCTCCTATATGCCTTCCCTCCTGTTCCATTGATCCCAAAATTTCTGCAGAAAGCCAAAGGTCTGGAAAGGACGATCATCTTGATAGCACCATTCTGGCCTCGACAAATCTGGTTCCCCTTCCTCCAAGCTCACCAAATAGAGGAACCTTGGACTCTGGACCCAGTGCCAGACCTGCTGACCCACTCATCAGGAGTTCTTCACCCCTCTCTCTCGTCCCTCAAATTGACAGCATGGCTGCTCCACTTCCCAGCTTAGCCAGGTCAGATCTTTTGTCTCCAGCAGTACAACATATTCTGATTTCTTCCCACAAATCCTCCACTAGAAAATTGTACAAGAGCAAGTGGAAATGTTTCACGTGTTGGGCCTCCAAACAAGGTATAGATCCCTTGGTTGCTCCTATTCACAAGATTCTAGAATTTCTATCCACTCTCTTTCACCAGGGGGCTTCAACATCCGCCATAAGGGTACAGCTGGCTGCCATATCTAATTTTCATGTGGGTGAAGGAGGCGCTACAATTATTTCGCACAGACTTTGTAGGGCTTTCATGAAGGGAACTTATCTCCGACCACCTATTCGAAGCCCAGTTTTTCCTTGGAATTTAAACCTGATGCTATCCCAAGTCATGCTATCGCCATTTGAACCAGCTTAGTCATGCCCACTGAAATATCTTTCCTGGAAAACCCTATTTCTGGTGGCAATCACTTCAGTCTGCAGAGTTTCAGAGCTGCAGGCACTGTCAATTAGACCACCATATCTGATATTTCATCCAGACAGGGTCACCTTGCGTACTAATCCATCCTTTCTACCAAAAGTCGTCTCACAATCTAATCTTAATCAGTCCATAGAACTTCTCACTTTTTTCAGGAACCATACTAATAAGATGGAGTACATGCTTCACAAATTGGACGTACACAGACAACTGAGATTTTATCTGGACAGAACAAGAGTTCAGGAAACGGACCAACTATTTGTGTCTCATGCGGATAATAAGAAAGGACTTGGAGTTACAAAAATCACGCTATCCAAATGGCTTTCAGACTGCATAAACTTTGTTTATTCATCTTCCAATCAGCCTACTCCCCTCAAAGTTAAAGCTCATTCTACTAAAGCTGTTTCTACTTCTCTGGCACATGTGGCTCATTTGCCTATAGATACCATTTGTGCTGTGGCTACCTGGGCCAAACCTCATACTTTTATTACTCATTACAAAGTGAACAGGGCTTCCTTTGGTTCCACTGTTCTCAGGAATGTTCTCCGTGAGCCACCCGGGGTTTAAGGTGTTGGGGACGCTACCCGTGTGTAAGAACAAACGGCGAGATCGAACAACTTCACATAAAGAAGTTATGTTCTTACCATAACGTTCCATGTGAGTTGTTCATCTCGCCTTTGTTCTTACATTCCCACCCTCTTTCCCCCGCCGTGTTCTGAAGGAACAGGTACGACTCGTGGTTGGTTGTCTTTCTCATGATTCTCTTGGACTGCCTGTGTCTATGTATGCATGCGTAGTCAGACAGGTATAACATATTGGCTGGTATCTGTCATTACCTTTTATGTATATACGTGTATAGGTATTTTTGGTGCATATGCATGTGTACGCAGGTATGTTTTTGTTGTCTGGTTTCTTTGCAGACTAGATCTGAGGGTTAGCAGCAGGGGATCATGGGATAGGGACTGTGCCTCAAGCTCCTCTTAGATGCAGAGCTTGGAATGTGGCCGACTTGGAGCTGAGGGATCAGCTCCGAACCCGTGTGTAAGAACAAAGGCGAGATGAACAACTCACATGGAACGTTATGGTAAGAGTATAACTTCTTTTTTCCAGTACCTGCTTTCCTTCCTTTAATTGCATGGATCCCACTGGCATCCTACCTGCCTTTCATCTTATTCATATTCTCGTTCCTGGCAGTGATTTACTAGATACTGCTTTTTCTGGTGCCATTTTATACTTCATGGGCATAAGATAGCCAATGCTTTTTGCTGAACATCTGCATTCTTTGCACTGGATTTTTCTGTGTTTATTTTTACATTATTTTACATTTGTTTACCGGGAGGTCCGACTGGACAAAGCTGTCCATTTTCAGCAGAGGCCCGGAGAGAAAAGCTCCAGAAACAATTGCTAGCATACTATACACAAGACATTTACATGAGCTTTGTGGTTTACACATACAGTTATAAAATATAGCAGATAATAACATATGATTGCATAAGATATTTACATAAGCATAGTGGTTTAGACACGCAATTAAAAGTATAGCAAGCAGTAACCTCTGATTGTTGTTCATACAGTTTGTTTAGTAGAGATCATCATGAAGATGTAATGAAGATAAGAAAAGAAAGGAAAAACTAAAAATGCTAGCCAGTATGTCAAAGGAGGAGAATATAGACAAGTTCATATGAGGTTCATTGACATTTTAAGAGAAAGCTTTTCAACTTGATCTTGAGGAGAGTTAGTGAGTATAGATGGGACAGTGGGGGCTAGGCAGCAGTGAGCTGGTAAGTAACGTGTGATAATATATAGTGCATCTGTGGGAGTTTTAAAGAGGTTGGATAGTGGGTAAGGGAAAGGAGTTAGAATATGTCAGCCAGGTGCTAGGCAGTTACAAGTAACATTTGATAATATATAGTTCATCTGTGGGAGTTTTAAAGAGAAGGTTGGATAGTGGGTAGGGGAAAGGAGTTGGAATATGTCAGCCAGGTGCTAGGCAGTTACATGTCCAGGAGTTGTTTAGGTCGGAAATAAGCTGTCTTTTGAAGAATGTTTTGTTAGGTTGTACCTCAAATTGTAGTGGTAGGGAGTTCCAAGTCTTGGCAATGTTGCTAGAATACAAGGAGTCAGCAGAGCTGTAATGGCTTTTGGAGATTGCAATCAGTGCCTTGTTAGTGGATCTGAGTTCTCTATTATTGGAGCAGAGGATGATCAAGTCTTGTAAGGCTGGAGTTTTGTCAGGTTGGTACAGTGTTGGGTTACAATATTGTGCCTCTTTCCTGGTGTCTTTCACTGGCTCTGATGACAGCTTTCTCAGTGTCCATTCCTCCTATTCCAGTTTTTTCAGCACCTTGTATACTGGCCCAACATGTTTCCCATCCCTATACATTTTGACCAATAGAAGACATGTGGGACTGCATCTGCACATCACACTTCTCTCTCCATTCTCTGTGCCTTCATACTTCATACTACATGCTATAGGCAACTGCCTTGCCACTGCAACCCACCAAGGATCTGTGTAGATGTTCTTCATGTTTCACTGTTGCAGTCATCACCTGTGGGTTATCCCTGCTGTGGCAGCTCTCGGCCTGCCCGAATACCAGAGTCAGTGTTTTTTTGTGTCGGCTGCAGTTGCCTCTAGTCTGATGTCAGGTCATCAGTGCTATAAAGCAAGGCAGCCGACATCATTACATCAGTCTTTCTTGCCATGCAGCCCGTAGCAGAAGCCGTTCACATGAGTGCCGGTCGGTCGCTACCAGAAGTTGAATTTTCAGCTGAAAACATCTAAAGCTAAGTACCCTGTTGGTGATCCTTTTTTCTTGCACTAACCGATGTCCAAAAAAGTTAACAATTGTCTTGCCTGTGGAAAACGGATCCCACACCAAGACTTCCATTCCTACTGCGTCACTTATTTAGGCCCAGACCACGATGTCCCCCATTGCCGGATCTGTGCCCTCTTTAATGTGAGAACCATTCGCCATAGAGCTCTTTTTGTAAACAGTTATTTTCATGTTCTGTCTTCACATTCCGATATGGCATCCATCAGCCAACAATATGTGGACATTCTGAAAAAACGTAGAGATAGATGGACAGGGACCGCACAAGGCAAAGCCTTCCGGAGACACTACTGCTAAGCAGGTCGTCAGTTCTCCGGAATTCAGGAGTCTGGTATGCCGCAGAAATCTTCTTAGTCTTCCAAGTTTTTGGCTGTCTCTGCCTCAGTTGGGTCCGGAGCTGCAACGCGGGCATCTGCTTCCAAGGAGGCCTTTCGCACTACCAAATCTAGACAGAAACTGATATCTTCTCATCTGACCACCGTTTCTCTCAGACCGACGGATTCTCTCAGGCCTAGAAGCCAGGCCACTCCTAGGAAATCTACTTCTAGCCACTATCTTGCCACTGCTCCACCACCCCAAGCACAAATGCTGAAAATGGCAGAAGATCTCATCTCTCTTATCCGGAGTAGTCAGGCCACAACTTCTAAAAGGAAAAGGCACTCTTCTCCAGAATTTGACAGAACATGATTCTGGGGAATCTAAGTATTCGGTTTTTGAAGAGGAACAGCATCCTTTAACTGCTTATGAAGATTCAGATGCAGAGGACTCCTTCCCTTCTGCCTCCCAACCAGAGGACCTTTCCTTTGGGGAAACCCTTCACTCCCTCAGGGAACATTTCCAATGGGAATCCCAGGACTTCCCACAGTCTAAGAAAAGGCTTAGAGAGTTTCTCGACCTGCCCCAACCCAGAGCCCTGGCCATTCCCCCCTATTTTAGAAGTGGTGGATGTTGTTTTCCATGAATCCAGCTCAGCCCCTGACACCCACCCTCCTGCTCCCAGTAGTCCTGACAGGTACTACAGAGCACCAGATTCTCACAAATACCGGTACAGAAATCTGCCACAGACCCAGAGGTCATTACACAGGGACCAAAAGGAGCTAAGACTAGTTCGGCCAAGACTCCTCTTCCTTCTGACAAGAACTTCAGAACTCTGGACAGATGGGATAAAAAAGTATACACTTCTGCAACCTTAGCTGTTAGAGCACTCAGTTGTCAGTTCCATATGTTAAAATATCAATAGCAAACTTTGGAACTATTAAAAGAGAAGATTGCTACCTTTCCTGAGTCTGCCAGTTCAAAAGAGTTAGCAGATTTACTGCACTCTGCTTGTCAAGTGACCAAACACTCATTACAGTGCTGATATGATGCCCTAGAAGCCTCTAGCAGGGCAGCAGTGACAGGATCTGTTATTAGGAGATATGCAAGTCTAAACTTATTGATGCGCCCCTAGATAAGGAGCGCTTGTTTGGGGAAAAAGCAGAAGAGGTTCTTAAAAAGATGGAAGACTAAGCAAAATCTATGCAAACAGTAAAATATTTCTTTCAGGTACAGCCTCCCAGGTTTAGAAAGAACTTTCCCTCTAAGCAATTGGCATTCCCTGCACCTAGCAGATGGGGCTAAGGGAAGCCCCACAGGGACAGACCATCCAGGCCCCTATACCAGGGCCAGCAGAGAAGCAAACAATGGTCCACTTCTGTCATCTCTAAGGCAGGGAGTTCTAAGCCAACCTTCTATGGCAAACACTCATAATGACTCCCCTTCCTCCCTCTGCCCTCCCTTCACTCATCAAAAACTAGGAGGAAGGATCTCCCTCTTCAAAGACAATTGGCTTTCTATAACAAAGGACCAGTGGGTCTTAAAGATCATTTTTCAGGGATACAAATTTTCATTCAGCAAACTCCCAATTCCAAGAGGGTGCCCGCACTTACCTCCAAATCAGTGGGCAGAGGCATTGAAACAGGCCCAAACTCTCATATCTCAGGGGGCACTAGAACCTGTCCCCTCAGATTAAACAGGCAAAGGATTTTATTCCAGACTATTCCTTGCTCCCAGAAAAGAGGACACTTGGTGCCCCATCCTTGACCTCTCCATTCTGAACACCTCCCTGGTGGTCCCCAGATTCAAAATGCTAACTTTGCAGCAGCTGCTACCTATGCTAACAAAAAATTCCTGGCTAGTGACCCTAGACCTAAAAGATGCCTACCTCTACATCCCCATCAGGGAATCATGCACAAATTTCCTGCGCTTCAGAGCAAGCTAACAACACTTTCAGTTCTCTGCGCTGTCCTTTGGCTTATCTACTGTACCCAGAGTATTCATAAAATGCTTGGCCCCGGCCATAGCGTTCTGCAGACAAAGAACTGTACAGATTTACCCTTACCTGGAAGACTGCCTCATTCAGCAAAGTGCAAAGAAAAGCTGCTGTTAAGACCTTCTCTTTGTCAAATCACTCCTAACTTCCCTAGGGTTCACTATCGATGAGAAGAAATCAAAGCAAAACCCCATCAGGAAGATCATTTTCTTGAGAGCTTGCTAGACACAGCATCCCAAATGTCCTTCCTATCCCCAGAAAAGCAGAGCTTCCTGCCTCTCTGCTTTACTCAGCTGGCTTCCAGAAGTCATCTCACTGCGAGGCAGTTCCTGCACACCTTGGGATACATGGTATCTTGCATCCTTCTCATTCCTCTGGCCAGGCTTCACATGAGGAAACTTCAGTGGTATCTAAAGAACCTTTGGTGCCAGCACAGCACTCTCAGTCCCTAGAGACCTTTCTCCCTCTGATCCCATGTATAAGGCCCGGGTTTCTCTGGTGGGCAGAGGCCTGTACCAGGAACAAGGGTCTTCCCTTCATCCTCCGCCCTACCGGCCAGACTGTCACTACTGACACCTCAGACATTGCTTGGGGCACTCACCTAGCAGGCAGGTGCACCCAAGGTCTGTGGGTTGCCCAGCAACTTCACTTGCACATCAATCTGAAAGAAATGATGGCAGTGCGAAAGGCTTTGACATCTTTCAAACCCCATCTCAGACCAGGGGTTCTTATAAAAACAGACAACACCACAGTAATGTGGTATATCAACAAACGAGGGGGGGGGGACCCAATCTTACCCCCTGTGCAGGTTAGCCATGAGCCTCTGGATTGCAGCCACCTCCATGGATCTACACCTAAATTGCCCAATACCTTACAGGGTTCAACGACACCCGGGCAGACCACCTAAGCAGAAATTTACTGGACCCCCCCCCCCCCCATGAATGGCAGCTCCACAGGGAAATCTTTCTGCAAATCACTCAGTAGTGGGGGACTCTGAAAGTGGATCTCTCTGCCTCGCACCTCAACCACCAGCTGCAAAAGTTCTAGCATGGAAGGTGGATGCCTTGACCCTCCCCTGGAACTCCCTCTGTGTACACCTTTCCTCCTCTGCCCTTTATTCCCAACGTACTGATCAAAATAAGGAAGGAGAGACCAAAGGCCATCCTCGTTGCTCCAAATTAGCCCAGACAGCATTGGTACCCCTTACTGCGCAGCCTGACCTTACAACCTTCCAAGCAGCTTCCCCTGATCTCAGACCTCTTGACCCAGAGGAGGGGGAAGATACTGCACCCAGACTCTCAATGGCTTATAGCTTAAAAGCTAACAAGGAGTCTCTGTTAAGCAAACAGGTCCTAGACATCATCACAGAGGCCAGAAGGCCCAGCACCAGAAAATCATATGCAGGAAAATGAAAAAGATTCTGCTCCTGGAGCACCTCTCATTCTTCCATCCTCCTTATCTTGGATTACCTAGCCGAGTTGCTCCATAGTGGCCTCTCTTTCTCTTCTATTAAAATCCATGCCTTAGCCATTTCTGCCCATTTCAATTCAGACCCACCCCTCTTCTCTCATCCTTTGATTAAGCAATTCCTCAGCAGGGCTTCTAATGTCAGACCTCCTAGAAGGCCTCCCATGTACCCTGGGACCTGAATTATGTTCTAGAAAAACTAACCTTACCTCGTTTCAAACCTGCTGCCTCTACAGAATTGAAATACCTCTCCTGGAAGACTGCCTTCCTGCTAGCTATCACCTCAGCCAGAAAAGGTATCGGAGCTTCAGGCTCTCATGGCTGTTGAGCCCTTCATCATTTTCCATACAGGCAGGGATTCCCTGAGGACTAACCCCTTCTTTATGCCCAAGGTGGTATCTGATGTGACCCTCAACCAGGCCATACACCTACCCACCTTCTTTTCCAACCCTCAAAACAAGGGGGAAGGATTCTATACTCGCTAGACATGCACAGAAAACTCAGATGCTATCTGGACTGTACTAAACCTTTCAGAAAAACAGACCAACGTCTTGTTAGCTTTGCCCCCGGGGCAGAGGGGAAGCCCATTTCCAAACTGATACCACACTGTATCCATTTTTGCTACAGACTAGATGGGAACCCCCCCCCCCAGTCTATCCGTACCCATTCCACTAGAGCAGCCTCCACTTCCACAGCCTTCCTTAGAGGAGTCCACACCAGGGACATCTTGGAAGCTGCCACCTGGACCTCTGTCCATACCTTTACAAAGCATTACCACCTACCTCTTTTTTCTACGTGTAGGGCAGGGTTTGCCTCAGCAGTGCTACAGAGCCTGCTGACCCATGCCTAGGACTCTAACCTTTCCTGAGCTTTGGGAATCCTCCCACAGGTGATGACTGCAACAGTGAAACACGAAGAACATAGTACAGTTGTTTACACTTACCATAAATTTAGATGTTCAAGTGTATTCACTGTTGCAGTCCTGGTTTCCAACCCTCCATCCCCCATATAGCATCTTCCCCTAGGGGGACATCAGCTTTCCACGGTGGCTTTTGGCCATTAGGACCACTTTTCCTTATTTCCCTGTGCTTCTAATGGGTTAGGGCAAGAAAAACTGATGTAATGACGTTGGCTGCCTTGCTTTATAGCACTGAAGACCTGACATCAGACTACAGGCGACTGCAGCCGATGCAAAAAAAATTGACTCTGGTATTCGGGCCGCTGGGGGCTACCACAGCAGGGATAACCCACAGGTGATGACTGCAACAGTGAATGCACTCTAACATCTACATTTATGGTAAGTGTACACAACTGTACTTCCTCAGGGTCCAAAGTGGTTAGTTGATAAATTCGACAAAGTCAGAACTACTTTTAGAAACACAGAGAAAGTGATATGCATATCAAAGTGTATTAAGCCAAAAGTTGATCCCACAGCTGCAGATCTGGACAGTGAAGAGAGGGAAAGTGACCTTTCCCATCTGATAACCTGAGGAATTCCTTCAGAACATGCAGCAAAAAAGTGGAAGGCCTTGTGGAATTCTTCTTTTCCTTCTAAATAAGACTTTAGAAAGCCTACTATTTTACCCGGTTAGTCTTAAGTGGCTCATTCCCTGGTAGACATCCTTCAGGTTGCCACAAGAAATGCTTGAGAAAACCAAGGCACATTGCCCCTGTGGCCAAGAAGTTGGACAAGATTTTGTCTTCTGAGGGAGTTTCTGGGAAGACATCCCCATTGCCTGACTTCACTTACCCTGCATAGGGCTTCCACTCCTTAGATCTTTGTTCCGTTCCCTAGCTAAAGAATCCAGGGCTGTGGCCAGGTTTGGGAAGAGGGTGTTTACAGCACCAACCTGTTCTTACAGTTGCATGTACATTCAGCAGTATGTGGTTGATTAACTGCAGTACGTGGGCAAAAATTGTTGGAGGGCCACTGAAAGAAAGAATATGGGCTGAGGTAATGGTTTCCTCCAGTCTTCAGCTTCAGGTGATGATACTGCACTGTACAAACTCAATATATACAAAAACAGGCACAGCAACAAAAACAATTACAAACAGGAGTTGAATAAGTATGGTAGAAAACAAATTTCTAATTTACTAACATTAATAAATAAAGTAAAAAGTAATATTTAATATTACGTGTATAAATGATAAAATGCAGCAAATTATAACCTTAAGCAGCTGTAAGGTGAACTAACTGTAAACTAGCTCAAAAAGGTGAGGCTTTCATCATCACAACCTTGTGGTCAATATTATGGCCTGTGACAGGGGTGCTAGATCAGCAAGATCTGACATTACCATATGCTGGCAGTCCTGCATGTGCTTAACACAGTTCACTGGTGAGACTGGATTGAGATTTACTGAATCTTCCTTTAAGGAACTTTTCCTATTTTGCCCTAAAGTTAATGAACATCTTAAGAATGTGTTGGAACATGAGCATATGCTATCTGTTTTGGTTGTAAAGTTTCACCACCTACAGTGTACCTTTCCAGGATGCAAAAGAGCTGGTATTGGGTGTGGTTTTGGCATGACCCACAAAAGCAGTATCAGTAAGAAGAGGGGAACTGTCCTGACACCAGCAAGTTCACTGCTTAGGCCCCCAGCCACTCCCAGGAGACTGCAGTTAGCCCTGTAGTGGATTGCAGTAATCATGACTCCTTGCTGACCATATCTCCTTTGGGAGGCAGTTGGGCGGGGGAGCATTCTCCCACAATGTCCCAGGGAGACTACCTCCAAGGACAAATGAAGGAGAGATTTTAGCCAAAGGTTACTTAACATCCTTTTGCTAGATCAGCCCAACATATCACAACTCCGGGATAAAGAATGAAATGCAAAAACTACTAAAAAAAAAAGGAGGTATCCTGGAGGCCCAACAAAACTGTATGACTTACTTATCGTTTTATTCAAATTCTTTTTTAGTGCTCAAGAAAACAAAGAAATTGAGTCTTTCTTGAATCTCTGTAGCTTAAACACATCAATCCTCAATGCAGTTTTTTTAAATAGTCGTACTGCAGTCTTTTCTAGTGTACCTTTCCATAGGTGACTGGATAAGCTTTTTGGACCTTCAGTGTGCCTGCCTCCATGTAAAGATTGCCAAAGAATCAAGAAAGTTGTTTCACTTCAGGGTATGGGATAATTGCTACCAGTTTTGGACTTGGACACATCCTGTTGGACTTTCCTCTAACCGGTGGTGGTTTCCAAATGCTTCTGTGTTGCAGTCTGTCATTGGCTGTTGTGATCCAAGATTTATCCTTTCTTGGATTACTGGATCTTTTCAGGTCCAACACATGATGCTTTTGTTCAGTAGAGGGATCTGAGTTCCATCACTTTTGTACTGGACTGAGGAGTCTCATGAAATCTCAGTTCCTGTCAGTTACTTTAATTCACTGGCTGCTCCATGGGCCCATTTGGTACATCCCTCCATCAAATTTTCTTTGAGGATCTTTCCAGATAGCACCTGAAGAGACTTGATTTTATGGCTTTAGGTTTAATAGCTGCAAAAGTCAACATGGTGAGTGAACAAAAACCCTCAGTTCAGTTGCTAACCAAGACACTCATCCTTGGAATCTCCATTGTGTGACATGTTTGCTTCTCCAACTATCACCAAGTTTCCCAGCTGCTTTTCACAAATGCAGTCCTTGGGAGGTCAAGTGAAGCATGTGCTAGCCACCTGTGGCCAAATACCTCTTTTACACTATTCTGCCAATTTCCTCCGATCAGATTAATCTGGAAAGCCAGACTACTCAAAGCCAAAGTGATACTGCTGTCCTTTTGCCCAAACTTACTTGGTTCCCATTTCTTTTGCTTTTGTTACATTACAGACTTCTAAGGTGCGGATGTGTCACCATTTTTGTAGGAAAGACTGATCTGAAACTTCATGCTCTCAAGCTCACAGCTTGGCTTCTGCAGTGCCAGTGATTACCTAAGACACTTATTTTTTTCTCAAATACAGCAGTTCTTGTTATTGCCTCTGCGGGGCTATATTAGGTCACCGAAGTGGTATTCTTGTGAACACCTATTCAGCAACCTGTAATCAGCGAAAATTGCTTCAGCGATTCACTGAATTCACTAAGGCCAATGAAATAGTTACCGAAGCACAATGGGCAAAACTATAGAACTTTTCCCTTTTCTCCACTGTAGTGCGATCTCTGAGTTGGTATAGTTAAGGGGGGGGGGGTGTGGGAGGGCAAAGCCCCTATTGGGTACGTTTGAGTCAGCTAAAAGTTGGTCCATTGTGCTTCAGGCAACTATTTTGTTGCCCTTAGTAATTTCAGTGAATTGCTGATGTAGTTTTTGCTGATTAGGGGTCGATGAATAGGTATTTGCTGGAATACCATTTCGACGAACTAATATAGACCACATCAGCCCTCCACCCAGTTGACTTAGCACGGCACGTAGACTAATTTTTTCCCTTTGGATACACCACATGGGTATGGCTCCCTTTCTTCCCATTAATCTGGTGCTTGGTTATCTAAACGCTTTCATTCCAGTCTTAGTTATGCATGCGTTAAGGTTTATATGGCAGTCATCTCTGACTTCCATTATGGTCAAAATTTATCTTCTATAGTTCCCTTGATGGCCATTAAGAACTTGTGACTTTCCTGTTCAAGCTATGTACACTGCTCATGTCTTGTAGGTTTACTTTATGCTTAAGAAGCTTACCGTTCTGCCTTGGCTGAAGTAGAGTTCCTGATCTTCTTAGTGACAGTTATTTTAGCTAAAATGCTCTCCGAGTACCAGATTTTCTGTTTAACCTCTTTGTCTGGTTTTCCAGAAGGGAAGTATGGCAGCTAGACCCAATATGGCATTTATACCAAAATTGCCACAGAGCCAACTCAATCTTTCAGTTTGCTTGTGTTTTCCTAGAATCTTCTTATCATGGCGATTATTTTTTTCACTGCATGAATGACCAGAGACAGGTTAGATTTTATACAGACAAAGCAGCTGTGGCTATGAAGTTGATATGCTTTTTGTCTTCTCTTGCTATATTGAAATTGGACAAGAAAGTTTCCAGGTATGCTCTTTCCAAATGGTTAGCCAGTTGTATTGCTTTTTTACTTAAAGTAACATAGGAAGGATGTACCTGCACACCCCCCCCCCAAGTGCTTTCTACTACAGCTATGGCTGTCTGTGATCTTTCACATCTTGCCACCACAGATATGTACGAAACAGCGGTTTGGTCTTTCATGAATGCATACATGATGCACTATAAGCTGGACATTGTTTCCAAGTCCAGGTCTTCCTTCAGGGCTACTGTTTTGCTGTGTGTTCCTATGAAAGTGGCGATACAGGAAGACTACCTAAAGACACTGCTGTATTGGTTACCAAAGGTGGACCTCTGCATCAATAAGAATATGTACATACTATAACAGATCTTTAAGAAGTCATTCTGTCTTTGGTAGCCTACTCTTTAATGGTCACCCCCTATCTTTTGTCATCTCTGCTCTGCCTTCTCTTTTTTCATTTTCTTCTGGGCTGTCCTCTGCTACATGACTCGCATCATAACTTTAGAGACATTTGTTTGGTTCTTGATAGAGGAGGGTGTATCTCAGCCTGGGAATGTTTTATGTGATAAGCATTTGAATTCCAGTGTCGTAAGTTCTGGTGGTTACTAAACATGGACATTTTTCTTACAGATTTGTCATTGCATGACTTTTGTATTCAGTTTGAAATGGTTGATATTAGAAAATCTTTCAGCAACTTGCTTCCTCAGCTGTTAAAATTTCAACCGTGTAAGTAATTTCTTTCGTAGACCTGTTCATTAAGTTTCTTAGACTTGATTAATGTTAAAATTAGGATTATTGATTTATTTACAATTACAGTAAAGGTACACCAGACTCTAGTTTCAATCAGATTATCCTTCCTGTTCTGTATCCCACTCAGGAAGACAAGGGAAAGGCTACTTTATTGCCTCAACATGTTTAGGCAACTCAGACATCCCACAGGAGGATTACACATACTTTGTGAGGGCTACCGGTTGCTCTTTTGTTTTCCTGCAAACAAAACAAGAGGATCATAAAATCACCAAATAAGTTCTCTCGAAGTGGATTAAGTAATGAGTAGTGTATGTATATCAAGAAATCTCTATCATGTGTAAGGTGCCATTGGAAAATGGCTGTGCTGCTGTGATTTTTGTCTTGCATCCTTTTTATTACCAGACTCACAATTTCTTGCCAAAGGACTTCATTTCATAGGAGCTATACTACAGGGGATATTTTCTGAAGGAATTATTTTTATTTTCCTTTTGAATATTTTCTTTTTGTTATGTTTTGGGTCACTTCCATTCTGTGCATCTGACGCAGGAAGGAATTCCAAAATAATGTTGATAAGTTATGTGTGGTACTTGTCATAACAACAGACGCAGGAAGGAATTCCAAAATAATGTTGATAAGTTATGTGTGGTACTTGTCATAATAACAGACGCAGGAAGGAATTCCAAAATAATGTTGATAAGTTATGTGTGGTACTTGTCATAATACTGACTTTTCAAGACCCTTTCTTGTAGGTTCATAGTTTCACAACTAAGTGTGTTACCCTTCAAATGAGATGTTAACCTAAGGCCTCATCTCTAAGTATTGGTGCTTGTTGGTAGTTCTGGTGGATATAAAAGATCTCATGGCACTTATCAGAGTGTGGGAATTTTCTGGCCAAGTTTCTCTTTCAGTAAGCATACACCTCCAGCTGCCCCTGAAGAGAGGCCACAGGCGTAGGGGGACTAGCATGGTCAGCAAAATATAAATGGAAAAGAAATATTGTTTTCTTTACTTTTAATGTATATGTAATTGTGTCGTTTGCAGTTGTGATGTAATAAAGATGTTAAAATAAAGAATGTAGATATAATTTAATTTAATGTAAAATGTTTATGTATTTTATAATGTTTATTTCTTAACTGCTTATTTTAGAGCATTTTTTGAAAAAGAAATGTGTTATTTATACAAGGCAAAAATTGTATCCATCAGAGATAGTCTTTTTAATGTACTGCTTACCATCTATTTGCAGTTTTACTTGCTCTTCCCATCACTGTGTGAGTTTTTCCCAGATAAGTTAATTGCCTCTCATCTCCCAGTATGTGGTTAGAAGAGTTCTGAGAAGGACCACTTCATGTAATCATTTAACAGATACATTTTATAAGAGAGTGCCTAGTCCTTTGTTTTTCTGAAATTACTTGAATGGCTCGTTATAATGCGTCTTGGTTGCAGATGTCATATATGGGCTTCACTGTTGACATACAGAAGTTTGTAGTTTGCTAAACTACAGTACCCTAGCCAAAATATTTTTCTTTCTGTTGAAAAGAATGACTTGTGTGCTTGTGTGTGTCTGTGGGGGCAGAGGTAGCCATTCAAGTAACCATATAGATGAATTTATTTATATTTGTTTACCAGGGTAGTGCACTGATCAGTACTGACCGATTTTCAGGCTGAGCCTGAAGTTGTGGAGAAGCTTTTCTAAAGCACCCTTTCTGAGGATTTCTCAGTTTGGTCTGTCCATTTTTTACTGTTCATCTTGGCCATACAGTATAATGATAATTTTACCCATCCTGTGTGCATTGTTAGCACTTACCTTTGCATATCAAATCACAAAGCTTTTTTGGCAAGTGTTGCTGTTATTCTAGACCTTGAACAAAGTTTACCTTACTTTCGAGTTCTGGTTATATTCCTTATGTTTTGTAAAGATGTACTTTCAGATTGCTGGTTAATTTAATCTAGTCCTGTGTGGACACTGGAACAGTTAAACTAGTTGCCTTGGCACCCTTTTTTCGGCAAATACTATCCTTAAAAGCTTGAGCTCCTTCCCATCCCATAAACAACTGCTCTGAGGAGAGAACTCTTGATCTCGTTGCCACCATTGCAACTTTGACATCTTCCAAACAAGTTTAAACTGTTGGGGATTAATTCTGATAATATAAGGCAGATAAGTGCTCCTTTTCTTACAGTTTCTTGAAAATGGTAGTTGAGATTAATTAGAAGTAATGTAGGAAACTTCTTAGCCTTTGCTTAGTGTTTCATTTATTTTTCTGTTTCCTCCTTAGTATTGGAATGGGTTTGGCATAATGGTTGATGTGTTTGGCTCATAAGCACAGGGTACAGAGTTTGATTTTGACTTCAGGTTATTAGCTAGGCTTAAAATGGTCCTTCAGGGTAGTTAGTCTAGTATTCTATGAACCCTACTTCTCTCCACATCTCTTATCAATTAAAAAAAAAATCTTTATTTGCTTCTATAACTTTTTCTTTCCTCATAACCAATTACATTGTAGAGTAGTAGACAGTTTTAGTTATTACAATTGTGTTGGTGTAGTTATTCAGGTAGCTCTGTGTTCCTAGATTTTTATTGTGGAAAAAAATCTAAAACCTAAGTTTAAAAAGTGTTAACTGTGTGTGTAAAATCCTCACAAGATGTGCATTGTTTGTCTTGGAATGGAGCATTTAGTTAGTGATTGCAATGTGCAAGAATTTTAGCCCCCTTGCCTTTCTGAACAGGCCAGTAGAGGGAAGGAGTGCTAAGCTCTTGTTTGGTTGTTTGTGGCAGTATTCCCAGTTGTCAGTACTACTGCAACAATGACCTATTCAAGCTCTTGCTATTATGGTTAGTTCTTATACAATTGTACTTTACTGGCCCTTGATATATGGCTTTATTCTAATGACAGTTTACAGTAGTCAAGTCATGTATTACATATTAATTTGTGCAGCTGTTACTCTGTGAATGTTTAAGGTCCAACAGTAGCGGAATGAGCATTCCTACATACTGAGCTCATCCATGACAAGATGCTTACCTTTTTGTAAGTAATCAGATTAATTTAGAAGATAATAGAATTTTTTAGACATCTTTATTAAATCATTACATATGTGTTGCAACATTAGTTCACGTATAGTTAAAGAAAACAGTTTCCATGACTCATAGTATATTTGCATATTTTTTAACAGTTTTCATTCACTGCAACATTATATAAATTGCTGAATTCCTGACTTCCTTTATACCTCTCTTCTGTTGCTGGGCATTATCCTGCATGTATTCCATAAATTTAATTTATGTCTATGAAATTTCTTCCTTCCTTTCTAAAGATCCCACAAACAGTTATTTTATCCTCCTTACAATTTTCAGTATATCCATTACAGTTAATTTAAATTTTGACTATCATTTTTTGTAGTTGCTTTTATGGTCACCAACAGTGTTAAACTTAGGTCTTATGTGTAAGCAATTCATGTCCTTTATCCAAGTTCTAAAGAATCATTTCCTTAGTTACTCTGTACGGAATGTTTGAAATCTGCCAACTTGTTACATTCTCAAAAAACACGTTCTTATTATCCTTTCTCATCCCTGCCATATCTCAAGCATTTGTAGTCTACCTGAGGAAAAATCCTTTCATGTTTGCTTGAAGTATAAATATATCTCTGCAGACACTGGACTTTGTTGCATACTTTGGAGCCCTAAACATTTCTCCCAT
The DNA here is from genome assembly GCF_019279795.1 of Protopterus annectens. Classification (NCBI taxonomy): domain Eukaryota; kingdom Metazoa; phylum Chordata; order Ceratodontiformes; family Protopteridae; genus Protopterus; species Protopterus annectens. The sequence continues at coordinate 299,291,625 of NC_056750.1, forward strand.
TGTTCCTTTGCAAGTTGCCTTTCTATTCTTTTTTAACAATCTTTTCTGACCTTCTCTGACTGGGTCTTGCAGTGTTTTATTTGCCCTTCTAATTCCATTTTTAATCACATCAATTCTAGAACCTTTTCTCGAATTGTGTATGAACCTTAACTGTATTGCTTTAAAGTACCCCTTTAAAATGGGTAACCCTAACCCATCTTGTTTTTTGAGGAGGGTGACTGTTATTCCCACTTAATTCTTGCCCTCTTCCCAAGTAAAGCCTTTCAACTGTTTCATCATCATCCACAATATGCCTGGCATGTAAGACAATTTTTTTCTGTTTACACCTTATCCATACACATAATGAGCTTTCAGGTTTATAATCTTCTGTTTAGTCTCTTCCCATATAGCCTTTGCTGCAGAATATTTTCAATCTATATACCTAAAACTTCCATCTTGTGTTTCAATAAGTATGGGTTTTGCTGAACCAAATCATACATGGGTGTATGGTTTACTGCTTTCCATCTTCATATATTTTATATCTTGAAAATACTTTAAACTGTCTCAAAAGTCATTCACAAGATCAAAATGCCATTTTTCTGGCTTTATCAAATACATATGCAAATAAAGCTAACTTTTCTTGATAAATGCACAAGTTATATCCTTGAATTTGCAAATCCTTTAGTTTCTTTGCTAACAGCTCTAGATGTAAAGCAAATAATAGAGGAGAAAAATGACATCTCTGCTTGGTTTCTCTGCTCAAACAGATTGTCAGAGAGGAGACCTACCTTAATTCTTACCTGCTGTCATTCATATATAGCCTACTAATTCTATCGGGGAATGCAGATGCTGTTATTGCCCTACTCGCATAAAATCCAAGATTTCTATATTGAATGGTTTCTTGTATCTTGCTTCATTGAAGTCCTTTCATGTCATTGTTACAGTATTCTTTACAATAGGGATCCCCTGCCAAGGGCTATCCAACATGCGGCCAGTATACCAGACCCTTTAGGTTGTAATAGGTATGCCATATATCACACATATGCTTCCCATGCACAGGGTAGGGCATAAAGGTGACGTCCGGACGTACCATTCTCAGAACTTCTTTGCTACAAGTCTGAACACCATCGTCAGTCATCAGTCTGAATACTCGTTCATCTGCTTGTTTCCTGCTGCTTCAGATAAGTGCCTCGTTGAGGTGTTTGATTTTTCTTATCTTTGTTTTGCCTTCTTTCTTGTTGTTGGGTTTCATGTTATCCAAATAGGGGAAATGCCAGTGCGGGAGAGATTCCCCATAAAGATGATCACGAGCAGTGTTGGTTCTGTTTAGGCACTTCCCACAACCATACATCTTGAGATTTGTCAAGCTTTCCTCCCTAAGATGTTGCATAGTTGGCTTTCTTCCTTGTGATTTACTTAGAGAACCAATGACATAAACTGTTGGCTAAAGATACCATGGCGGAATCTTCCTGCCCGAGGGTCAGCCATCTTCGAGGAAAAAGACCAAGAAAGCTCAGTCTGATTCTTTGGCTGTGCTGCCTCCAACTGACATCTCTCTCTGAGGCTGGTGAAAGTTTAGAGGATCATCTGGTTTCTTTCACAGATTCCTATGCTGCAACTGTTTCGGAGGCCAGCATGGATATGACTCCACTCATGTCCATGGAGGTACTGCAGATGGTTGTTTTTGAAGGTCCTAGGGGTGTTCCTCGGATATTAGTGAGGGAATAGGTTCTGACTACCATTATAGAGTGTTGTCAGGGGTCAGACCCCTCCTAAATTTTTCAAGGCTGAAGTCCCACTTAAAAAGAAGCAAAAAACTAAATGCTCTGAAAAATCCTCAGAGTGAATGACAAAACTTCACTCAAGGCCTGTTTAATGTCCTTATGGTTCTGAAGCCTCCACATGGAGTTTGTTCCTGCTCCTCCTTAGTCTTCTACCCCTCTCAAGAGGCCCAGGGAGCAGGATTAGTCTGAAGATGCTGCTGATTCTGATTAAGAATCCCTGAGATATTCCTCTGATTCCTTCACTACTTGACTATGGTTCTGAGGAAGAAGTCTTATCAGTCCAGACTGTCCTCTTGAGGACATTTCATTTGGTGACACTATTTCCAGAATGATGGACTTTTTCAAATGGGAATGTGCTCAGGTGTCTGATATTCAGAACAGATACTACGAGCTTCTACAAATGGAGTCTCCTAGGCTCTATTCTGTTCCTCCTGATTTTCTTCGTGTTTCACTGTTGCAGTCATTACATTTGGGTAATCTGCTGACAGGTTGCCCTCAGTCGGCCTGAATTCCAAAGTCTTGGGTCCTGCATCGGTTGCTCTCACCCCTTCCGTGACGTCAGGTAGTCAGGGGTTTAAAAGAAGCGGCCGATGCCATTTTCTTCAGTCTTTCTTGCCGCGCGGTGCCCGAAGCAGAAGCAGTTCGCAAGTGCTGGTCGGCCAACTCTTAAGATTTTCGTGTTTGAGTTTCAGATCCGAAGTCTTCAATAAAACTAAGCACCCTGTTGGGGAACTTTTTTTTCTTGCTCCAGACCGATGTCAGAAAAAGTTAATAATTGTATTTCTTGTGGAAAGCAAATGCCTCATAAGGATTTTCATTTTTGCTGTATTCCTTGCCTAGGCCCAGATCACAACGTTACTGGTTGTCAGTTTTGTGCTAGATTTAACCAACTTTTTTGGACGCCGGTTTAATTACCCTGAAATGTCATCGGTTAGCCATCCGACTACTGGAGTTTACAAAAAACGCAAAGAAAAGGATAGAGAAAAACAACCGAGGCCCAAAACCGACGACGAAGCTTCTCCTAAGCCAGTCGCCGGTTCTCAGTGAGGCGCTTTCGCAGCCCCTGACACCCGCTACTTTAGAGTCGCAGCCCGCTACCGACTCCCACGTGGAGTTGGCCATGCTGTTGGATACTCAAGGTATTGGAGCATCGGACGCTAATCCCTCAGAAAATGGAAGACAAAGCTAAGTTTATGCAAACTGTAAAAGACTTCTTACAAGTGCAGCTACCTAGATTCAGTAGACACTGACCTACAAAAAATTGGTCCTTTCCTGTGTCAGACAGAGCTCAAAGGGGCAAATCCAGATGCCCTAAGGGTTCCAGATACCAGGCACAAGATTCATACAGGTCAAAGCAATGGGGAGCTTCTACCTCCAAATCTGGAGGAGATAAAGTGCAAACCTACAGAAAACAGTCCCGATGACTTCCCTCTGCCTTCACCAAGCACTTATCTTTTGGCAGCACCCTTAGGGGGAAAATTAGCACTTTTTGCTCAAAATTGGCAGTTAATAGCCCAGGACAAGTGGGTGCTAAACATAGTATCACAGGGATACAGATTCCATTTCCACACTCTGCCAATGGCAAATGGTTGGGCAGATCTGCCAAAAAATCAATGGACAGAGGCACAGAAACAGGTTACGTCCCTCATGGATATGGATGGGGGCGATTCAGCCAGTACCAGAACAGGAAAAAGGACAAGGTTTTTACTCTACTGTTCTTGGTACCCAGAAAGGACAAGGCCTGGCGGCCAATACTGGATTTATCGATTTTTAACACATACCTGGACATTCCAAAATTCAAAATGCTGACTTTGCAGCAGCTTCTGCCCATGCTGGGCAAGAATGCTTGGATAGTGACATTAGACCTAAAAGAGGCATACCTGCATGTCCCAGTAAGGCAATCGTGCAGAAGATACCTCAGATTCAAGGCTGGCTTAATGCATTACCAATTCTCTGCACTGCCCTTTGGCTTATCTACTGCGCCCAGGGTCTTTACAAAGTGCCTGGCACCAGTAATTGCATTTTGCAGACAAAGAAGTATTAAAATATTTCCTTACTTGGATGACTGTCTCATTCAAGCAGAGAACAAGGACATTCTTCAACACCTGGCATTTGTGAAAAGGCTTCTAACATGCCTAGGGTACACAAATGAAAAGAAATCACAACTAGTACCCTCTCGAAAGATAACATTCCTGGGTGCAAGCTTGAATACAACTGCCCAGATGGCTTACCTCACCCCAGACAAGCAAAGGCAACTGACTACTTACTTCAAACTGGCACCAAAAGCCCAGTTATCTGCAAGACAAATTCTGCAGGCTTTGGGCTTCATGGCATCCTGCATCCTACTGATTCCATATGCAAGACTGCATATGAGGAAACTTCAGTGGTACCTAAAAGTTTATGGAGTCAACATTGTCACAGTCTGGAAACAATGATCCCTCTCATTCCCTGCATACAACAGGAGTTTCAATGGTGGGCAAAGGCATGTCACCAAAGCATGGGACGGGCCTTCACTCTACCCCCTGCCAGCCAAACCTTAACAGCAGACGCATCAGATTATGCCTGGGGGCCCACATGGCAGGAAGCTGCATTCAGGGCATATCGACCCCAAAACAAATGCATCTACATATTAATCAGAAAGAGATGCTAGCTGTTCAAAATGCCCTGACAGCCTTCAAGGACTTGCTTCATCTAGGACAACTACTGATAAAGACGGACAACACCACAGTCATGTGGTATATAAACAAGCAGGGGTGCACGCACTCATACCCCATTTGAAGATTAGCCATGGCACTTTGGGACACAGCTTTGACTTAACAGATACATCATCAAGCTCAATTCCTGCCAGGAAAGCAAAATACTCTGGCAGACGATTTAAGCAGAAAACTTATGGATCCTCACGAGTGGAAACTAGATCCACAAGTCTTCAGCATGATAACAAAGAAATGGGGGAGCACAGACATATATCTATTTGTCTCCCCTCAAAATTATCAATTGAAAAGATTCTGCACAAGGACTTCACAGACAAGCATGGAAAGTGGATGCCCTATCCTTCAGTTGGAAAAACCTATCAGTTTACGCCTTTCCTCCATTGCCTCTTCTTCCCATGGTCCTCCTAAAAGTCAGACAAGAGAAACCAAAGATGATGCTAATTGCCCCGGATTGGCCCCGCCAATACTGGTACCCAATCCTAAGGAACTTGTCTCAATACCCAGCTTGGACCTTACCTCAAAGACCTCAACTACTGTCCCAGCAAAACAATCAGATCCTGAGCCATCAACTCCAGACACTGAACCTTTGTAGTTATACAAACAACACCTCTCAGTAAAGCTGTAATGGATGTAATTTTGGAAGCCAGAAGGCCTAGTACTAGAAAATCTCATGCTGATAAATGGAAGAGATTCTGTTCTTGGAAACGAGCACAAGGAACTGATATAGCAGAACCAAATATTCCTCAGATATTACAATACTTGACTGAGATGCTTGACAAAGGCCTACCTTTCTCATCAATTAAAATCCATGCCTCTGCCATTTCGGCTCATTACAGTACAGAGCCACCAATCTTTTCACATCCTTTACTAAAGCAGCATCTTAGAGTAGCAAAAATGTAAGGCCTCCTAGAAGATCACCAATACCTGCATGGGACCTCAATTATGAGTTGGAAAAGCTCACCCTGTCTCCATTTGAACCAGCTGCTACTGCTGATATAAAATTCTTATCATGGAAAACAGCTCTGCTACTAGCAATTACTTCAGCAAGAAGAGTCTCAGAGCTGCAGGCCCTCATGGCTGTGGAGCCTTTTATCATATTTTACCCAGACAGGGTGTCTCTGAGGACGAATCCAACCTTTATGCCTAAGGTGGTTTCCAGTGTGGCTCTTGACCAAACTATTCACCTGCCAACCTTTTATCCAAACCCACAGAACAAGCGTGAGAGAATTCTGCATTCCTTGGACGTACACAGACAGCTAAGATTCTACTTGAGCAGGACTAAAGCTCTAAGAAAAACTGAGCAACTACTAATGACATATGCTGCAGGATCAGAAGGAAAGGCTATTTCAAAGCAGACTGTTTCAAAGTGGATAAGCCACTGCATTCGTTTCTGCTACTTACACCATGGTAAACCTGTGCCCAAGGGCATTAGGTCTCATTCCACCGGAGCTGCAGCTACTTCAGCAGCCTTTCTCAGAGGAGTACCAACCAAAGACATTCTAGAGGCTGCTACTTGGAATTCTGTTCACACATTTACAAAGCATTATCATTTGCCTCTCTACTCTAAAGTCCAGGGCAGGCTTTGCCACTGGAGTTCTGCAGGGCCTTATAGCCGCACCTAATGCTGTTTAGCTCCAGCCACCCAACCATAGCTTTGGGATTCTACCCAAATGTAATGACTGCAACAGTGGAACACGAAGAACATAGTACAGTTGTGTACACTTACCATAAATGTAGATGTTAGAGTGTATTCACTGTTGCAGTCCAGGTTACCCGCCTGCCATCCCCCTTTCATTCTGGAGTTTCTTTCCTTCTCTATCTTCTACAACCTATGTGATGTATTTGCTTGTAGATGAAGGTAAAGTTTATATTGATGCATGTATATATATATTGTTGCTACCTTTTTGGGGGCACCTGACATCTGGGGCAAGAAAAAATAAATAAAATGGCATCAGCTGCTTGTTTTATACCCCTGACGACCTGACGTCATGGAAGAGGAGACAGCAACTGATGCAGGACCCAAGACTTTGGAATTCAGGCCGACTGAGGGCAACCTGCCAGCAGATTACCCAAATTTAATGACTGCAACAGTGAATGCACTCAAACATCTACATTTATGATGTGTACACAGCTGTACTTTCTTGAGGCCTTGCTGGATGCTTTTCCACTGCTTTCTAGGCTCCTGATTCCCAGCCCCCCTGCTCCCAAAAAAAAACTGATAGGTTTTACAAAGTGCCCGATTACTACAATTTTCTTTACAAGTGTCCCTCTGCTGACCCTTCTGTGGTGTCAGTTGCTTCTGGTAAACCCTCCAAATTGTTGACCTCCACTAAGTTACTTCCATCTGATAAGAATAGCAGGAGCTGTAAGAAGGTGTATACTTCCTCCACCCTGGCTTTTAGAGCTGTTAACTATACGACACACATGACCAGATACCTTTTGGCTGTTCTCTCTCAAGTCTGTCAGGCTGTTTCAGATCTCCTTAACTCTGAGGGGAAAGGCTGTCCTCTTGCCTTGTTAGGGACATCCTCCCAAGTAGCTCACTATTCTATTAAATACAGCTATGATGCATCTGATACTTCATCTAGGGCTGCTGCATTTGGATTGTTTTGAGGAGGTATTTCTAGCATAGATTTCAACAGTTGCCTGAGGATATAAAGGCTATAAAACTGATGGATGCTCCTCTGCATAATAAACCATTTGTTTGGTGCTGCTACTGTTGCAGAGTTTAAGACCCTGCAAGAAAAGGGGATGGTCTTACAGGAGTTGAAGCATATTTTTGTTTTCCCCTACCCAAGTTTCAGAGGAATTATCCTAACAAGCATAACTTTGTAGACAGTCCCACCCTTCCCCAAAAGGTAAAAAGGGTGGTAGAAGGGGCTCCCTCTGCAAAGGCTACCCAAACTCCTCCTCCTCGGAAATCTCCTTTTCCTGACAAACCAAGTACTGTCTGACTATCCTTTTCCTGTTCAGTCTCATTCTTTTTTCTCTATTTCTTTCTCTGTCCCTTCCTTTTGGTTAAAAAATCACCCAGGACTCCTGGGTTCTTTCCATCATTCACCAAGGTTATTATATAGTGTGGAAATCTCTTTGCTCTTTTTTGGGCATTCCTCAGCCTCCTCAGGTATAGCTGCTGTTTTTTTTTCTAGAGTTGCTTCAGGGTCTGTTGGGTCATGGAACAGTTCAAGAAGTTCCAGCTCCTCGGGGGGGTTATTCTGGAATGCTTTTGGTCCCCAGGAAAGAAGGCACCTGGAGACACATTCTGGATCTTTCTCAACTAAACACCTTTTTGAAGGTCCCTTCCTTTCAGATGCTGTGTCCCTACAAACCTTGATTCCTCTGCTACTTCCTCAGGATTTTCTAGTTTCCTTAGATCTCAAGGATGCTTATCTGCACATTCCTATTCATTATTCCCTTTTTCAGGAAGCTTTTACATTTCTCTGCTTCCTGGCATTTTCAGTTCTTTACTTTGCCCTTTGGCCTCTCTTCTGCCCTAAGGGTTTTTTATCAAATGCCTCACTCATTTGATTGCGTTCTGCAGGTTAAAAGGGATACAGGCCTTTCCTTACCTGCATGACCTGCTTATTCAGACCTCCTCTCCAGAGTTTTTAGTTTAGCACCTACACTTTGCTATTTCTCTCCTGCATTGCCTGGGGCTTACTGTAAATTTCCAAAACTCATTCCTAACTCCTCAGGATCATGTTTTTCTAATGTGCAGGCTCCACACGGTTCCAATGTTGGTATCCCTGCCTCCTTTCAAGGTTTTAACTCTAATCACTTTCTTTCAATCCCTTCTTCCTCTGGCCTCAGTTACAGCCAGGGAAGTTCTGAGGGCTCTGGGTTACATGGCTTCCACCATTCCAATGCTTCCTGTAGCCAAGCACTACATGAGAAAGCTCCAGTGGTTTATAAAATAGTTAGGCTTCAACATTCTCATCCGTTAGATTTTCTAGTAACTCAACTTCCATGCCTCAAGCTGGAACTTCAGTGGTGGATTCATCTGTTGTCCGTAAACCTTAGTGCTTCCTTTTCAACCTCCACTCCCCTCTCAGGAACTTTTCACAGATACCTCTGACATAAGATGGGGGGGGGCCTCGAAAGGTGCAGGGCCATTGGTCTTTTTTGACAAAAGAAAGACCACATCACAATTGCTCTTCTGCTGGCTCTTCAAGATTTTCATTCTCTTTTTCTTCCAGGGCCCCTCAAGATTTTCACAGACAATACCACAGTGGGTGTGGTATGTCAACAAGCAGGGGGTGACAAGATCTGATCTGTTATGTAGGTTAGCCCTTCAGGTTTGGGAGCTAGCTATCCAGTATCAAGTGACTCTTCAGGCAGTTTACATTCCCTCAGGTCAGAACATAGTGGCAGATTCACTGAGCAGGTCCGTAACACAGTCCCACAAGTGGAAGCTTTACAGGGATGTGTTTCTTGATATTGTACACCAGTGGGGTACTCCTCAAGTAGTCCTCTTTGCCTCCCCTCTGAGTAGACCGCATCCTCTGTTTTGTGCCAGAGTCCCATGCCCTCTGGCCTGGAAGGCAGGCACCCTCTTCTTTCTTGGAAGGAGATGTTTCTTTATGCCTTCCCTCCCCTTCCTCTCATTCCGAAAGTCCTGTTCAAGATATAACAGAATGCTCCCAAAATCTTGCTGGTGACTCCCTTTTGGCCCAGGCAACATTGGTTCCCTCTTCTGCATTTTGCCAACGGCAGTCATTACAAGTTACCTCACAGGGTGGACCTACTCACACAAGACAAGCGATCTCTCATCCATCATCACCTGCCCGCTCTTCAGCTGATGTTGTGAGTGATAGGGTTTTGATCCCCCACTGACAACTTTTTTTTTTTCTGAGGACGATCTTTGGGTCCTGCAGGAGGCCAGGAAACTCGCTACTAGGAAATCCTACTTATCCAAATGGAAGAAGTTTTCTGTTTGGTGTCTTTTTCGTAACCTGGATCCACTTACTGCGGATATTCCTTTGGTTCTTTTTTGTGTGTGTAAATTGCTCAGTGCTGAGTTGGCCTATTCATCTGTTAAGGCCCACCTATTAGCTATCTCTGTTTGTCTGCCTTTAACTCCCCATTTAGCCTCTAGAGTTGAGGCCAAACAGTTTCTTAAAGACATCTTTCACATTGTCTCCCATGAAACCTGTCCCTCCTTCCTGGTACATTAATTTTGTTTCAGAAAACCTGACTCAGGCTCCTTTTGATCCTGCTGCTTTGGCTTTCTTACAGCTTTGTTCTTGGAAGACTGTTCTTTTGGCCCTTACTTCTGCCAGATGACTGAGCTGCAAGCCCTTATGACTGTTTCTCCTTATTTAGTTTTCCATAAGAACAGTGTGTGCCTTTGCACTAATCCTTCTTCTATGCCCAAGGTGGTTAATAAGTTTTCTCTTAATCAGTCTATTCATTTCCCCACTTTTTTCCCTTGTCCACAGTCTGCTAGTGAGAAGGTTTTCCGCACCTTGGATTTGCATAGACAATTCTGATATTATTTAGATCAGATTTACGAAAAAATTTAGTCTTAACAGCCTTTTGTTTCTTTTCATCCTAGGTCTTTAGATTTGACTGTTTCCAAGCAAAACATTTCTTCTTGGATATCTCAAGCCATTTCTTTTTGCTACTCTTTTCACGGGAAGAGTCTTCCATCCTCTGTTAATGCTCATTCTACTAGAACTGTGGGTTTTTTTTGGTGCTTTTTTTCAAGAGTTTGGATAGTTGTATTCTTGAGGCAGTTGGACTTCATTTTTAGGGCCAGAGAAGGTTTTGCCAGGGTCATTCTCCATGGCTTCCGAGAGGGCTCTGCTGGCCCTTCTTCCTCCCATTCTTCCTGAGCTATTGCACTCTCCTTGTTGCAACGAATACTGCAACAGTGATATGGAAGGACATAGTACAGTTTAATATTTTACCATAACAGTAGATGTCCTTCTCTTCACTGTTGCAGTATTCACTCCCTCCCTCCTCCCCCTGGTCCTTTTTCCTTCTGGATGTGCTTGCTACCTACTAGTGTCCTTGGACTGTAGTTCCTACTGTGGCTTTTCAGTTCAGAGCATAGTACATCTGGATGTCACCTTTGTACCCCGTGCCATGCATGAAGATCATATGTGTGACGTATGGCGTACTTATTACAACATAAAGACTTCAGTATATGCCCTTGACAAGGGGATCCCTGTTGTAAAGAACACAGCAATGGTGAAGAGAAAGAGATCTACTGTTATAAGATTTTACAAAACTGTACTTTCTGTTAATGTTGTCAAATGTTTGCTACCCACAAAACCACATTGATCAATATCTTTTAATTTTGGTAGCATCTTTACCGTAGTCCTGTCTTATAAGACTTTATAGTCGTGGTGTTGGATACCTTGCTATTTATTTTTTATGCTAATGTCACCCATCTGGAAGAAAACTAAATATATAATGCTTAATGCATTTCACATGGGAACATATCCTGTGATGTCTTTAGATGTGGTAAAAAACTACCCTTTTGCACAACAGGAAGCCTTTTTATTAGTAGTCTTGTTTCAGACATGGGAAATAGGCCCTGTATCCAGTTTGTCATAATCATCTTCCCTCAAAGAATGTTTTTTGTGTGTGTGTGTGTGTGTGTGTGTGTGTGTGTGTGTGTGTGTGTGTGTGTGTGTGTGTTTTTAAGGGACTGATTTGCTAAAATCTAAACCAAAAAAGTATCTCCACAGATTGTAAATAGAACATTTGCATAGAATGCGGGGGTATAGGATAAAATTGTGCTCTCACAATGGTTTTCTCAGCATCCCGGATCTCTTACTACCCAGTATATATTGAGTCAGAACACCAGTTTGCACACTGAATGGTAGCATTACTTGAAAGGTCTTTGAGAATGACAAGAACAGACCTTTTAGGTGCTGCTAGCAGCACACGTAAACACAGACCATTTGCCATCTGTTCTTCTCAGGTTCTGATTTAAAAAAGAAAGAGGCACAACAAACTAATGGGCACAGTATTTTTTTTAACATAAGGGGTGGCGTAAGCCACAAAAGCTCTGGGCTAGGCTTATAAATGCCTTAGGGCAGATAGCCTAGTTTAAACCTATGAACCTATAAAAAATGTGATATGGGCTTTAGTGTTTACCTGAAGTCTTAAGATAGTTCATGGGTTCTGATCCTTATTTGAAATAGAGCTGCATTTCATTCTGAAGGAGATGTTAGCTGGCACACAAACAGGACAGAACACATTCTTAACAGGAGTAAAGTATGGCCATGGAATTATGATTTAGCCTTGTTTGTCAGTATGCATGCTGCTGTTACCCAAATTTTGTGGGAGCGCACTATACTGATAAAACAGCTGAGTCGCATGCTATAGCTGGATGAGGATTAGTGTCTTGAACTCAGTAAATGGTTTTAAAGATGTAACTTGTACAATATATCTAGATCACGATTAATGTCTCAGTCCAGAAGTTTTCCCCTTGGTTATCTCAGTAGATGGTTTTAAAGATATAACTGTTTGCCTCCCTTCGCAGTGCACAGCTTCTGTTTTTTAAGGAATAGGAAGTTCTAGTAAAAATGTACTAGTGAAGACTTTTTTAAGAGATCTGTTCATGTTTGAATGGAGATATCTCAGAATAATAACATCTAGGTGAAACATCCTGAAGTGTCATGTCTTGGAGTGGTTCTACTTTTGGCGTTATAAGATCATAGTTATGCAAGCCATAGTTCACCCAAATAGATGTCAGCTGTTTTCCCTGATGTTTTGCAGTCATGATGATAGTATATATAAGTAAATGTGGGTCAAGTCTTTCACATGAGTGGTGCCAAAACTTTATCCCCATTTGCTTATTAAAAAAAATTGTGATTTTTTTCCTGTTTGGAGAATTTGGCACAGGCAGTATGTGTGGGAAAGCTTATTTTGACTTCTTTATAGTGGATCTTTTGGTATTTGCTTCTTCTGATGTCTCCCCTTCAGAATCTAGTGTTAAAAGTAAGAAATTAAAAGGTTTTTGTAAATATGACAGCACAGTTTTGACTAAGTCCATTTTGGGGGGGATGTACATCATAAGGATCTTAGCTACAAGAAATACTTTTGCTTTAGGATGGAGTCAGAGGTGGACTTTAGTCTTTAGTCAGATGTTTTCAGCAGTTTGATGTCCTCTGGAGTGTGGGATTGCAAAAGAGCGAAAGTGTTGTACTTTTTTCTCAGATATTCTTTGTTGCATGAATCTGTGCTTTTGGTGTAGTTTTGTCAGCTGCTTTTGGTGTTTCTTTAATACGAAGTACAGTCTTTTAGCCTGCTAAAAGTAAGTAATGGTAATGCATGAAGAATCAGAGGGTTTAGTATTGCTGTTTCACAGTACTTGATTCTCCAGCTTCTTATTTGTGGATGCCTTCTGTGCTTAGTCTGCATATCCCCTTCTGTCCTTATGGGTTTTTATGGAGTACTCAAGTTTCCTTCCGTATCCCAAGGATGCGCAGTAGATGAACTTGTCAATCCTTCATATTGCTCATAGATGTGTACACCTTGAGTGAGCCTGTCTTCTGTGTGTTTTTTGCTCCTTTCAGATTATGTTCGACTGCTTTGTACCTATTGAGTGCCAAAATCGGATTAATCAAGTTATCAGAGAATGAATGAAAATGACTGAATGAAGTAATTATTTCATTCTCTTTAGCAAATTATATCCTCTGAAAGTTCAGCAACAAGTGCTGTTGTCACCAGATTCTCCTCAGAGATCTTCATGTAGTGCTTATTCTGTTTGGGCGGCATGCACAACATTAAGTACTGCATTTGTTGTGCTTTTAATAAAAAATTGTTTAAAACGGCTAAGAATTTAATAGTCTTTGCAAAGTTTAAAAAGTTGAATAATATTTCATCTGATGTTGTTAATCTTCATTTGTTCCTTACTGATGGCTATCGTTCCTTCCTTGGAACCGAGTTGGCCGTTATAACAAGCTCGCGCCAACCAAAAAAACTCTCGAGCTAAGCTTACCTATAGTGCCCTTCCATCACCTCAGATCTCGTTTGCTGCGTAGAGTATCAAGACACGTCAGGCCAGCTTTCAAGCTAAGTGGTTTAAAATTTATACTTCAACTTAAATAATTTCTCACTTTTTTTTACTTTTTCTACTTTAATAGTAGTCGTTTAGAGTTAGCTTACTCTTACTACCTGTTTGACTCTTTCTGATGTTCTTCATCTCACATTGCTGCAGTCCTTACACTTGGGTAGTCCGCTGTCCTCGGTCGGCCCGAATATCAAAGTATAAGGCTGACGTCGGTCAAGGCGCATTTGACTGACATCAGGACGTCAGGGTACAAATGTGCATGACCAACGTCATATCCTCAGTCTTTTTTGCCGCATGGTCCGATGCAGAAGCAGCATTGCAAGTGCCGGTTGGCGTTCTGAAATTTTTCGATTTCGGAGTTTCAGACCGAGTCAAAGTTGGCTAAGTACCCCATTGGGGAATATTTTAGTTTTTTCTTGCCTCAGTGGTTTACCGGATGTCAGAAAAAGTGAATAATTGTATTTCTTGTGGGAAACAGATACCGCATAGAGACTATCATACTTTGTGTATTCCTTGTTTAGGGCCTGAGCACGACGTTGTTGAGTGTCGCTCTTGCGCTAGATTCAATAAGCGCACTATAAAGAGAAGGTTAGATTGTGCCAGGTTAGTCTTCGGGAAGCGGTGCAATTATAAAATGCCGTTGGATGCTCCGACGCCCGCTTCTTCGAAGAAGCGCAAGGACAAAGCAGTTAAGCCTAGGCTAGAAGAACCGTCCGTACCGGACGCCTGTTCTTTAGAGGTGTCGGTGGAGCTGGTGGTTCCACCGGAGGTTTCTTTGGGATCCCAGGGAGAGACTTTGTTATTGCAGGATGTGGCCTCTCAGGAGCCAGGTCAGGCTGAAGGGGCTTCTCAAGTTACTATACTCCCCTCCCTTCCTAGGGTGGTTAGGCCCTCTCCTTCTGTTTCCAAGGCTTCTCCCAGAGGCAGGCCAGGTTTAGCTTCGGTTGGTGTCACCCCTAGTTCTTCAGGAACTGTGCCCAAGAAGCATATGCTTAAAATGGCAGAAGATTTGATTACTTTGATTAGGGGTTCTTTGCCCCCTCCTGATAAGAGACCTAGGGTGGAGCCTGAGCTAGGGAGTTTTGAGCAGGCTACGGATGTTTCAGAGTCTTCGGCTGAAGACTTACAGGAGTATTCTCCTTATTCTGATTCTGATGTGGATGATTCTACTCCTTCTGCTTCTCCCCCTGAGGATTTTTCTTTTTCAGAAACTCTTCATTCCATGAGGGAGCATTTCAAGTGGGAAGGTCAGGACTTCTCTGATTCCAGGAAAAGGCTTAGGGAATTTTGTTTTACCCCAGCATAGGCCTTTGGCTATACCTCCTGTTTTGGATGTGGTGGAGGATGTTTTCACAGAGGCTTCTCTTAATCCTGATTCTTTGCCTCCTGCTCCTGTTAAACCGGATAGGTATTACAGGGTGCCTGAAGCTCATAAGTATCTTTTAAGAGTCCTAGGGCAGACCCAGAAACTGTTAGTCAGGGGCCTAAAGGTGTTAAGGCTTCTGTTGTCAAGAATCCGGTTCCTACAGATAAAGAGGCCAGGGCTTTGGATAGATGGGGAAAGAAAGTTTATACTTCTTCCACTCTAGCTATGAGGGCTTTGAATTGCCAGTTTCACATGTTGAAATACCAAAACTATCTCCTTTCACAATTGAAGTCTAAGGTTGATGCTCTGGCGGAAGGTATTGATTGTAAAGAGTTACAAGATTTAGTTCATGTTTCTGAACAGGTGGGTAAGCATTCTTTGCAATGTGGTTTTGATGCTGTACAGGCCTCGTCTAGGGTGGCTGCCACTGGGTCAGTTCTTCGCAGGCACGCCTGGCTGAGGGATCAGAATTTATCTGACCATGTTAAAACAAGGATTTTAGATGCTCCTTTACAATCTGATGTGTTGTTTGGTTCTCCTGTTGAGGCAGTTTTAAAGAAAATGGAGGACAAGGCTAAGTCTATGCAGACTGTTAAAGATTTTTTGCAGGTTCAGCCTCCAAAGTTTAGTAGAAATTGGCCTACTAAGGGGTGGGCGTATCCTTCTTATGATTCCCAGTCTAGGGGTAGATCTAGACGTGGTAGGGGCAGAGCTCAGGGCTCTTTCAGGCCTAGGACAGGGAGTTCTCCTGCACAGTCTTCGGGTGAGGGCAGGGGTCAGTCCTTTCGTAAACAGACCCAATGACCTACCTTTTCAGCTGCCAGAGCCTTCTCGTCTGGCAGCACCTTTGGGAGGAAGGTTGGCGCTTTTCAAAGAAAATTGGAGTTTAATTACCCAAGACAGATGGGTATTGGATATCATACACCACGGTTACAGGTTTTATTTCCATACCTTGCCTCCTTTCAAAGGCATGCCAGACGTTCCTCCTCAACAAAGAATAGAGGCTCACAAGCAAATTTCTCTGTTACTCCAAATAGGGGCCATTCAGCCGGTCTCTATGCCAGAAGTGGGCCTAGGATTTTATTCTCACCTGTTCCTAGTACCAAAGAAAGGGAACACGTGGAGACCAATTTTGGACTTATCTATCCTCAACACTTATCTGGACATTCCCAAGTTCAAAATGTTGGCGTTACAGCAGCTTTTACCTCTGCTGGGCAAAGATCATTGGATGGTAACTTTGGATCTCAAGGAGGCTTATCTTCATGTTCCTATCAGACTGAGTTGCAGGAAGTATCTGCGTTTTCGAGCTGGGACTTCTCATTATCAGTTCTCTGCATTGCCCTTTGGCTTATCTACTGCGCCCAGAGTGTTCACGAAAGTTCTGGCTCCAGTGATAGCTTTCCTCAGGTTAAAAGGAATACAGATCTATCCTTATTTGGACGATTGCCTGATTCTGGCTCAAGGAAGGGACGAGCTTCTTCATCATTTGGATTATGTGAATGTGATAGCAGTGCTAAGATGCCTGGGGTATTCTGTGAACGAAATAAAGTCCAGTCTAGTACCCTCTCAGGACATGTGCTTTCTGGGTGTGAGACTGAATACAGCATCCCAGATGGCCTTTTTGACCCCGGACAAACAAAAGAATCTTTCCCTTTACTTTCATCAGTTGTCTCATCAGTCCAGGCTGACTGCAAGGACAGTCCTTCAAGCCTTGGGGTTCATGGCATCTTGTATTCTGGTGCTTCCCAATGCCAAACTGCATATGAGGAAGCTACAATGGTATCTCAAAAATGTATGGACACAGCACTGCCAGGATTTGGACACTGTCATTCAAATAATACCTTGCATTCAAAAGGATTTGTTGTGGTGGGCTCAGGAATGTCACCTAAACAAGGGACTCTCTGTGACCCGGCCAGAGGCGAGTCAGATTCTAACGACAGATGCCTCAGACAAAGCTTGGGAGCTCATCTGAATGGAAAGTGGATACAAGACAAGTGGCCTGCCAGACTACAACATCTACATATCAACTTGAAAGAGATGTTAGCAGTCCAGTTTGCATTAATAGCTTTCAAGGATTTACTTCTTCCAGGGCAGGTGTTGATTCTAACAGACAACACAACTGTCATGTGGTACATCAACAAGCAAGGCGGAACACATTCTTATCCTCTATGCAGGCAAGCAATGATTTTGTGGGAGACTGCTCTCAGTTTACAGCTAAATCTTCAGGCAAGGTTTCTGCCGGGAGCACAGAACTCCTTAGCAGACAAATTATGGATCCCCACGAGTGGAAATTGGATCCTCATGTATTTCAGAAATTGACAGTGTCATGGGGAACTCCAGACATAGATCTGTTCGCTTCTCCACTAAACCACCAGCTGCCAAAGTTTTGCACAAAAAGGTTTCATCCCACAGCTTGGAAAGTGGATGCTCTTTCTTTCAATTGGAGCAATCTTCATGTGTATGCCTTTCCGCCTCTGCCTCTCCTCCCAAAGGTACTACTAAAGGCCAGACAAGACAAGCCAAGGATGATTTTGATAGCTCCAGATTGGCCTCGACAGCATTGGTACCCATTACTGAGAAGCCTGGTGCGGAAGCCTCCATGGCCTTTGCCTTGATTCCACACCTGTTGTCTCAGGAGGACAGTCATTTGCTCAATGTCAAGCTTCACTCTCTGCACCTAACAGCCTGGCATATTCTGTTTTGAACCATAGTGGGCCTCCTCTTCCACAGCAAGTTTTGAATGTTATTTTGGAAGCTAGAAGGCCTAGTACAAGGAAAGTGTACGCAGATAAATGGAAGAGATTTTTATTTTGGAGTGCAGCAAAGGATTTTGATGTTTCTGAGCCTAATTTAAGTGTGGCTCTTCAATATCTTACTGAGTTACTGGACAAAGGTTTGTCCTTCTCTTCTATTAAGGTTCATGCTGCAGCAATTTCGCTCACTATGATTGTGACCCACCATTGTTTTCTCATCCTTTGTTCAAGCAATTTCTTAGAGGGTCAAAGAATATAAGATCCCACGAAGAGCTCCTACTCCTGCTTGGGATCTCAATTTTGTGTTGGAGAAACTCACTCTACAACCTTTTGAGCCTGCAGCTACTACTGAATTAAAGTTTTTATCATGGAAGACTGCTTTTTTGTTGGCTATTACCTCTGCAAGAAGGGTTTCTGAGTTGCAGGCCCTTATGGCGGTTGAGCCTTTCTTAATTTTCCATAAGGATAGGGTATCTTTACGTACTAATCCTTCCTTTATGCCTAAAGTGGTTTCTAGTGTGGCTTTAAACCAAACTATTCATTTGCCTACTTTTATGCAAATCCCCAAAATAAAGGGGAAAAGATTTTGCACACTTTAGATGTACACAGGCAGTTGCGATATTATTTGGACAGAACTAAAGGGTTCAGGCAGTCTCAGCAGTTATTTGTTTCGTTTGCTTTGAGTTCTCAGGGCAAGCCTGTGTCAAAACAAACTATTTCTAAGTGGATTGGGTTTTGCATTGCTTTCTGTTATTCCCATCATGGCAAGGAGATTCCAGCTGGGATTAGGCCTCATTCCACTAGGGCTACAGCCACTGACAGCTTTTTGAGGGGTGGCAACTAAGGATATTTTGGAGGCAGCTACTTGGAGTTCAGTGCATACTTTCTCTAGGCATTATCACCTACCACTTTACTCTAAATCCAGGGCTGGTTTTGCCACTGCTGTTTTGCAGGGCATTTTGGCAGCTCCTGCTTCCTTATAGTTTGGCCATCCTCCCTTACCTCTGCTTTGGGATTCTACCCAAGTGTAAGGACTGCAGCAATGTGAGATGAAGAACATAGTACAGTTTTGTACCTACCATAAATGTAGATGTTCAAGATCCACATTGCTGCAGTCCAATACCCTCCCTCCTTCCCTCTGTAGTTAGAGGCGGTTGTGTGGGTTGGGTTGTCAATAGGGTGTATATTGTATATATTGTACATATTTTTAATGCTAGGATGGTTGGTTGTTTGTTTGCTGTCTTTTGGTTTTGACCTTTATTTTTAGGGTCTTCTGACATCTGGGGCAAGAAAAGACTGAGGATATGACGTCGGTCATGCGCATTTGTACCCTGACGTCCTGATGTCAGTCAAATGCGCCTTGACCAACGTCAGCCTTATACTTTGATATTCGGGCCGACCGAGGACAGCGGACTACCCAAGTGTAAGGACTGCAGCAATGTGGATCTTCGAACATCTACATTTATGGTAGGTACAAAACTGTACTTTTTCTTTACCAAGATGTCCTTCAAGGATGCATCTGCAGTCCTAACAAATGGGTTGTCCTGCCTCAGGCAGCCCTTCGGTCGGCCGGATTCCAAAGTCTTGGTCTGGCCTCGGCTGATGTCGCACTTCACCCGATGTCATAGCTGCTGTTAATTGGGTATAAAGGCATCAGCCGACGCCATCTTCCTCCGTCTTTCTTGCCACGTGGCGCCCGAAGCAGAAGCTGTTCGCAAGTGCCGGTCGGTCAGAATCAGAGATTGCTACTACCGAAGACTTCTAAAAAGCTAAGTACCCCGTTGGGGACTCTTTCTTGCTTCAGCCGATGTCAGAAAAAGTGAATAACTGTTTAACTTGTGGGAAACAAATACCTCATAAAGATTTCCACTCTTACTGTCTACCTTGTTTAGGCCCAGACCACGACGTAGCAGCTTGTCTAGCCTGTGCTTCCTTCAACCGACGGACACTTAGGCGTCGGTCGGAGTTTGCAGAGGAGTTTTTCGGCTCCGCTTTTGCTTACAACATGCTGTCGGAGACTCCGACTTCACAATTAGCTAAAAAGCGTAAGGAAAAGGACCGACACTCGCGGTCCGCGGTTCTTCCTTCGGCCGAAAGCATGCCTCCTACAACCGAGGCCTCATCCAGCATGGCTGAATCTGCTACTGTAATTCCACCTGCTCTTACAGGTTCTCAGGATTTATCAGATACTATCCCTTTAGATATATCTACTCCTGCACGTGGAGCTGCTAGGCCCCCTGCATCCATGTCAATTAAGGCTTTTACCAGGGCTAAAGCAGCTAAATCAACAAAGACCGTGCCTGCTAAAACCCCCTCTCACAGGCCTAGCTCTAGTACTCAAATACTTAGTCTAGCAGAGGATCTCATTTCTTTGATCAGGGGATCCCAGCCTCACCCTGACAGGGCCTCTCACCCCCCCTCCAGAGAAGAGGCCTAGAGCAGAGCCCCCTGAGCCAGTTTCTACAGATTACTCCTCTGATGATTCAGATAATACAAATCCTCCAGAAGGCCCTTACTCTCCATATGAGGACTCTGATGCAGAAGACTCCATTCCTTCTGCCTCTCCTCCTGAGGAATTTTCTTTTGGGGAAACCTTGCATGCTATGAGAGAACAATTTCAATGGCAGGGCCAGGATTTTTCAGACTCTAGGAAAAGGCTTAGGACCTTTTTACATTTGCCACAGCATAGGCCTTTAGCCATTCCTCCAGTACTTACAGTTGTGTATGATGCATTTAATGATGCTTGTACTGCTCCTGACTCTCTTCCTCCGGCCCCTGCTAAGCCCGACAGATACTACAGGGTTCCGGATACACATTATCACTTGTATAAGGCTCCTATTGCAGATCCTGAAACTATTTCACAGGGCCCCAAAGCTGTAGCAGCTGCCTCTGCCAAAAAAACCCTCCCCTCTGAAAGAGAATCTAGGGCATTAGAGAGATGGGGTAAAAAAGTTTATACTTCTGCTACTCTTTCGGCTAGGGCCTTAAACTGTCAATTCCACATGATTCAGTATCAGGAATTTATGTTAGATCAGCTAACTAAAAAACTGTCCTCGCCTGAACCTTTAGACCGTAAGTTCCTTCAGGAATTGGTACATAACACTCAGCAGGTCAGTAATCATTCTTTAAAATGCGGCTATGATGCCCTGGAGGCTTCCTGTAGATCAGCTATGACTGGTACAGTGATCAGAAGACATGCATGGTTAAAAGATCAATCCTTACCAGACCATGTAAAGTCAAAGCTCCTAGATGCTCCCATGGAAAAACACAGTTTGTTTGGCTCCCCTGCACAGCAAGTGTTGAAGAAGGTGGAAGAAAAAGCTAAATCTGTCCAGACAGTCAAGGATTTCTTACAGGTCCAGCCTCCGAGGTTTAGTAGGAACTGGCCTTCCAAGAATTGGTCCTTTCCAGACACCACCAGAGCACAGAGAGGCAGGAATAGGCGCCCAAGAGGCAGAGGTCAATCCAGAGATGCCTACAGGGGACGTCAGTGGCAGCCTAACAACCAGAGAAGTACTGCCACAGATCCAGCCACTACCACTTCCACAGGACAATCACAGTGACTTGGCTCTGAAACCGCCTACCAGGGAACAACTAGAAGCACCCTTAGGCAGAAAGCTAGCCTTATTTTCAGTAAACTGGCATTATATTACAGGAGACAAATGGATTTTACAGACAATAGACAAAGGTTACAGGTTTCACTTCCACACTCTACCAAGGAAGAGAGGAATGCCAAACCTACCTCCAAACCAAAAGACAAACGCTCTACAACAAATAGACCACTTACTAAGGATGAGAGCTGTAGAAAAGGTACCGTCTATGGAACAAGGACAAGGATTTTACTCCAGACTTTTCCTGGTACCAAGAAAGGAAAACCAATGGAGACCTATTCTCGACCTGTCCGCTCTGAACACATATCTCATTGTTTCAAAATTCAAGATGCTGACCCTACAGCAACTTCTTCCCATGCTGGGCAAGGAGTCTTGGCTGGTAACTCTAGATCTCAAGGAGGCATACCTGCACGTCCCCATACGACCAAATTGCAGAAGATACCTCAGATTTCTTGCAGGATCAGAGCATTATCAATTCTCAGCATTGCCTTTTGGCTTATCTACTGTGCCCAGAGTATTCACGAAATGCCTGGCATCAGTAATTGCTCATTGCAGGCTTCAGGGAATTCAAATTTATCCATACCTGGACGACTGCCTGTTACAAGCGGACAACAAAACAAATTAACAAAAGATTTGAGAAAGGTTATTCACCTATTGCAAGCCCTGGGATACACAGTCAACATAAAAAAGTCAAGGCTGATACCATCCCAAAGGATAACTTTCTTGGGTGCAGAACTGGACACATCAAACCAAATGGCATTCCTCACAGCAGAAAAACAGAAGCACCTACCACTCTATTTCATGGCATTAACAACGCAGAACCAGCTTACAGCAAGGAAAGTCCTGCAAGCCCTGGGTTACATGGCATCCTGCATACTATTGATTCCACATGCCAGACTACATATGAGGAAGTTGCAATGGTACCTAAGGAATTTATGGTCTCAGCACAAGCACAGCCTAGAAACCCAAATTCCAATAATTCCATGCCTGAAGCAAGAATTCCGGTGGTGGGCTCAGGCCTGTCAATTGAACAAAGGACTGCCCTTCCACAGCCCTCACCCAAGCCAGACTATCACCACGGACGCCTCGGACCTCGGATGGGGGGCACACATGGTGGACAAGTGCATACAAGGCTTATGGACTCAAGACCAGCTGAACCTACACATAAATCAACAAGAGATGCTGGCAGTAAAGCAGGCAATTCAGACATTCAGACCGTTTCTTTTTCTTCAACAGGGTCATTTGATGGTAAGGACGGACAACACCACAGTTATGTGGTATATCAACAAACAGGGAGGCACACATTCATATCCTCTATGCCGGATGGCAATGGACCTCTGGAATGTGGCCCTGAACCTCAACATTCAGCTCCAGGCAATATTTGTGCCAGGAAAAGAAAATATACTAGCAGACATCTTAAGCAGAACTACCACGGATGCCCACGAATGGATGCTGCATCCAGACATCTTCAAATCCATTACAAGGAAATGGGGACTACCAGAAATAGACCTATTCGCATCCCCACACAACCACCAATTGAAAAATTCTGCACAAGGGCATACCACCCACTTGCTTGGAAGGTGGACTCCCTATCTTTCAGTTGGGAAAACCTGACAGCATATGCATTCCCACCTCTTCCTTTGATGCACAAAGTGCTACTGAAGATCAAAGAAGATCACCCAAGGATCATCCTGATAGCTCCAGACTGGCGAGGCAGCATTGGTACCGCTACTGAGGAGTATGTCTCGGGAACACGCATGGCCTCTACCTCTAGTTCCTTTACTGCTAACACAGAACAACTTCAAAACCCTGCATCCAAACTTGAAAACACTGCAGCTAGCTGCTTGGAACATTGCATAAGACAAAATAACCCAGATTTATCTCAAAGGGTTAAAGACATTATCTTGGAGGCTCGCAGACCCTCAACAAGAAAAACTTATTCAGCAAAATGGAAAAGATATCTCATTTGGAGTGCAGCAAAAGGAGAAAATGTATCACTGGCAAACATAGCTAACATCCTGGAATATTTAGCAGAGCTTTTCCACAATGGCCTGTCTTACCCTTCCATTAAGATTCATGCATCAGCAATTTCAGCAGAATACAACATGGATCCTCCAGTCTTTTCTCATCCTCTACTCAGGCAGTTCCTGAGAGGAATTAAAAATGTAAAGCCACCAAGGAAGCCACCATTGCCTACATGGGACTTGAACTTTGTGTTAGAAAAGTTGACACTTCCCCCTTTTGAACCAGCAGCAACAGCAGAATTACAGTACTTATCTTGGAAAACTGCTTTCCTGCTTGCAATCACTTCAGCAAGAAGGGTTTCTGAATTACAGGCATTAATGGCAGTACAGCCCTTCCTTATCTTCCATCAGGATCGAGTGTCCATGAGAACTAATCCTACTTTTATGCCAAAGGTGGTCTCCAGGGTATCATTAAACCAAGCAATCCACCTACCTACATTCTTCCCCAACCCACAGAACATGGGGGAAAGACTACTACATACCTTGGATGTGCATAGGCAATTGCGCTACTACCTGGACAGAACCAAGAACAATAGAAAAACTGACCAGCTTCTGGTAGCATATGCGACAGGAATGGAAGGAAAAGCAATTTCAAAACAGACAATCTCAAAATGGATAGGAAATTGCATTAGATTTTGTTACTCTTATCATGGAAAGACAACTCCAGAAAACATCAGACCTCACTCCACAAGGGCTACAGCCACTACTACAGCTTTTTTTACGAGGAGTGGCTACCAAAGACATTTTAGAGGCTGCTACTTGGAGCTCCGTGCATACATTTGCCAAGCATTATAATCTACCTTTATACTCCAGATCCCGAGCAGGTTTTGCCACTGCTGTTTTGCAAGGGATCTTAACTACACCATAATCTTCTTAGTACCTCCTCCCCAGTTTGGCTATGGTATTCTACCCATTTGTTAGGACTGCAGATGCATCCTTGAAGGACATAGTACAGTTTTGTACCTACCATAAATGTAGATGTCCGAGAGGTATGCATCTGCAGTCAGGATTACCCACCCTCCTTCCCTCTGTGGTACTCCTAGGGTATTTGCCCATCTTGTAGCTAGCTGGGGGAATCTATTATGGTGTATTTGTTTGTATATATGTATATACATGTTTATTTTTATTTGCTCTCTATTGTTTGGAAACATTTGCATTTATCCAAATTTAGCCTTCCTAGAGGGCACCTGGCATCTGGGGCAAGAAACACTGAGGAAGATGGCGTCGGCTGATGCCTTTATACCCAATTAACAGCAGCTATGACATCGGGTGAAGTGCGACATCAGCCGAGGCCAGACCCAGACTTTGGAATCCGGCCGACCGAAGGGCTGCCTGAGGCAGGACAACCCATTTGTTAGGACTGCAGATGCATACCTCTCGGACATCTACATTTATGGTAGGTACAAAACTGTACTTTTTGGTATTTCTTCGTACCATTGCTGGTACAGGCCTCCCTTACCTCAGTGGTAATCTTTAATACCATTGCTGGTATTTCTCACCCCCCCCTTTTCTCCTTACTTGTTGGGTATTTCCTCACTACAGTTGTTGGTAACCAAAAAAAATAAATAAATAAATCAGTCCTTCCTTTTCTTGATTGTGTGTCTGTGTGTGGGTGTGCCTGCTTCGTATACTGTTATATTGACAGGACCTTTCCTTCATTGTTTTGTTGATAATGGCTGATAAGAAGGGAACAACGGGCTTTAAGCAGTGAGATCAGTGTGGCCGGAAAATGCCGAATTCTGACGGACATTTGTCCTGTGTTTATTGTCTCTGGGTACAGCATTTGAAAGTTCAAACTCCCAGGCAACTTATGTTAAGGGCTTCCGCAATTTAACTGAGAGAAATAATAAATGAATCCTGAAAAGTCTCCTAAAAACCCTTTTCTCGGAGGCTCTGTCTGAGGTGGAGGGCTCAAAAAGGAACATAAAAAGATGAGCCTGTACACATACCAGCGAGTCAAAATCTGTTAAGTCTCCCTCAGAACCAAAACCTGAACATCCTAAGTTGACTTCTGCAGTCTCTGCACCAGGGTCTCAAACCCCTTCTATGGTGCCGTCCTCGGCACCGGGGCCTCAAACCCCTTCTACGTTGCTGTCCTCAGCAACAGGGCCCTCAAACCCTTTCTACGGTGCCATCCTCTATTACGAACCATCCAAGATTTCTACTTCTACGGTACCAACCTCCACTACAGCACTCATCCCCCTCTCGGCACCAAAACTAGTCTTCTCAATTTAGGTCACTACCCCCCCCCCCCCCCGCAAACACACACACAACTTAGTGGTCCTTTGACCACGGTGCTGAAGGGTGATATTTTACCTCGTACCCGATACTCCCTAACAGTAGATCCCTTTTTCGGACAACAATTGAGTCTCTTTCTGGAATGCCCTGATTTTCCATCTGGGATGTCAGTTTGCTCCTCCAGGAGCCTTTTGGAACTCAGCATAGTGAGACTCGTGGATCAGCTCCTGGCAATCATAGGAATTCCAACGCCATCTAAATCCTCCCTCCCACCCTGAGTTGAGGAATTTTCACCACAGGCTCCAACGTATATTCTTCCTTCGACCTCCTTGGAGGTATCAGAGCCCTCAGTACTGATGCCTATACCGGTACCAGCTTCTTTGGTTCCAGTGGTAAACCTTACCATGACTCAGGTGGTCCTCAACTCGCTTGGAGCCGAGCCATCCTCGGGATCATGACTGGTCTTCTGGCACCGTGATCCGTAGTATGGCACCTGTTTTTTCTACGGGACCATCTACTGTGGTTATGGTTGTCTTGGCGGCACAGAGTCCTCTCGTGGCTCCTTCCCTGGGGGTGGGCTTGTCAGAGCAGGGTGTGACCCTGGTTCTAAGGTTGTCTTTCCTTGGATGTTCATCGTGTTTCACTGTTGCAGTCATTACTCTTAGGTTATCCTGCCAGCAGGCTACCTGCAGTCGGCCTGAATTTCAAAGTCTTGGTCTGGCGTCTGTTGCTGTCGACTCTTCCATGACATCAGTGTGCCACGGGTATAAAAGATGCAGCCGATGCTATTTTCTTCAGTCTTTCTTGCCGCGTGGTGCCCAAAGCAAAAGCAGTTCGCAAGTGCCGGTCGGCCGACTCCTGAGATTTTCAAAATCGAATTTCAGATCCGAAGTCTTCATTAAAGCTAAGTACCCCATTGGGGAAACTTTTTTTTTCTTGCTCTAGACCGATGTCAGAAAAAGTTAACAATTGTATTTCTTGTGGGAAGCAAATACCTCATAAGGATTTTCATTCTTACTGTATTCCTTGCCTAGGCCCTGATCACAACATTGCTGTCAGTTTTGTGCTAGATTTAACCAACGCACTATTAAGCGTTGGTACGATTTTGCCTTTCATTACTTTGGCCAAAGGTTTAATTATATAATGCTGTCAGAACAGCCGATGGCCGGAGTTTATAAAAAGTGCAAGGAAAAGGAAAAGGACAGACATCCGAGGTCCAAAACTGACTATGAGGCCCCCGCTAGGCCACTCGCCGGTTCTCAGTGAGGCGCTTTCCCAGCCCCTGACGCCCGCTACCTCAGAGCCACAGGCTGCTTCCGACTCCCACGTGGAGCCGACTAGGCCTCTGGATACTCAAGGTATTGGACTCTTGAAAACTATTCCCTCAGATGGGTCTGGAGCTGCTGAGCATGCATTGGCTTCTGAGGGTGTTTTCAGACCTACATAATTATATGTCAAGCCAACCTCAGCTTCAAAGACAAAAACTAAAACAGCTCTAAAGACAAAGAAACAAGTACAGCATTCTCCTGGACAGACTACAATGCCTAAAAACAGATGCTTAAAATGGCCGAAGACCTAATTACTTTGATCAGGGGTTCCCATCCCCCTCCTGATAAGAGGCCTAGGCAAGAGACAGAATATGACTCTTCTGATCAGGTTTCAATTTCCTCCGATTCCTCTTCTGAACGGGGATACTCTTTTCCTCCCTATGTGGATTCTGATGCTGAAGAATCTATTCCTTCAGCCTCTCCTCCTGGGGATTATTCTTTTGGGGAAACCCTGCATACCATGAGGGAGCATTTTCACTGGGAGAGCCAAGATTACTCAGAATCTAAGAAAAGGCACAGAGACTTTCTTTTACTACCTCAGCACAGACCTCTTGCAATTCCACCTGTTCTAGACATTGTAGATGATGTATTTTCAGAGTCCGGCCTGTCTCCTGACTCTTTACCCCCTGCACCTGCTAAGCCAGACAGATACTACAGGGTTCCAGACTCTCATAAATTTCTATATAAAAACCCTGCTGCTGACCCAGAAACTATATCTCAGGGTCCCAAAGGGGTCAAGGCTTCCACTGCAGAAAACCCTGTCCCCTCTGATAGGGATTCTAGGGCACTGGACAGATTGGGGGAAAAAAGTTTACATTTCTGCTACCTTGGCTGTAACGGCTTTAAATTGTCAGTTTCATATGCTTAAATATCAGCAATACTTAATTTCACTGCTTAAACAGAAAATGTTGACAATTTCTGAATGTTCTGATAACAAGGAAATGCAGGATTTATTGCATGCAGCTGAACAAGTGGGAAAGCATACTTTGCAATGTGGTTTTTATTCACTGGAGGGGCCTCTTGCAGGGCCGCTGTTACGGGTTCTGTCATTGGAAGGCATGCTTGGTTAAAGGGACAGAATCTGCCTGATCATGTTAAAGCAAAATTTTTGGATGCTCCATTACAGCATACTTTGGTGTTAAGGCAGAAGAGGTGTTGAAGAAAATGGAGGATAAAGTGAAATCCATGCAGACAGTTAAGGATTTCCTACAGGTACAGCCACCCAGATTTAGCAGGAACTGGCCTACAAAGAATTGGTCCTTTCCAGTGTCAGACAGGCCACAAAGAGGCAGATACAGATGCCCCAGAGGCAGATCCCAACGCCAAGGCTCATAAAGGCCTAAACAATGGGGTGCTTCTACCTCCAAAAGCAGAGAAGACAAACCACAACCATACAGGAAACAGTCCCAATGACTTTCCTCTGCCAGAAACAAGCACATATCTTTTGGCAGCCCCCTTAGGGGGAAAACTAGCACTTTTTTCACCAAATTGGCACATGATTACCTAGGACAAATGGGTCTTGAACATAGTGTCTCAGGGCTACAAGTTCCACTTTCACACCCTGCCAAGGGCAAAAGGTATGCCAGACCTGCCACACAATCATTGGGCAGAGGCACAAAAGCAAGTTTCATCTCTCATGGACATGAAGACCATTCGACAAGTACCACTACAAGAGCAGGGACAAGGATTTTACTCAAGACTTTTCCTGGTGCCCAGAAAGGACAAAGCCTGGAGACCAATACTGGACCTGTCTATTCTAAACACATTTCTGGACTTTCCAAAATTCAAAATGTTGACTCTGCAGCAACTACTGCCCATGCTGGGCAAGAAGGCTTGGCTCGTAACTTTGGACCTAAAAGAGGCATACCTGCATGTCCCAATCAGAAAATCTTGCAGAAGATACCTCAGATTCATAGCTGGCTCAATGCACTACCAATTCTCTGCACTGCCCGTTGGCTTATCTACTGCTCCCAGGGTCTTCACAAAATGCCTGGCACCAGTAATTGCATTTTACAGACAAAGAGGAATTCAAATATATCCTTACTTGGATGACTGCCTTATTCAAGCAGAACACAAAGACATTCTACTAAAGCATCTGGCGTTTGTAAAAATATTACTAATTTGCCTAGGGTACACAGTAAACAAAAAGAAATCAAAACTAGTACCCTCTCAAGAGATGATATTCCTGGGTGCAAGCTTAAATACAACTGCCCAGATGGCTTAACTCACGCCAGACAAACAAAGGCAACTGACTTCTTACTTCAAAATGTTGGCAGCAAAGACCCAGTTATCTGCAAGAAAAATTCTGCAGGCTTTGGGCTTCATGGCATCCTGCATTCTGCTAATTCCATATGCCAGACGGCATATGAGGAAACTACAATGGTATCTAAAAAGTGTTTGGAATCAACATTGCCACAGCCTGGAAACATTAATTACCCTCATTCCCTGCCTGCAGCAGGAGTTTCGATGGTGGGTACAGGCCTGTCACCACAACAAGGGGCAGCCATTCACTTTACCCACAGCCAGGCAAACAATAACAACGGATGCACAAACGCAAAAAGTAACAAACAAGTGAAAACAAAAACCAGAAGACAAAATTACCCTGTACTTGTGAACGCCAAGGGAATTCTTGTATAGTCCACAATTGTAAATTCTCCACACTCAGATGGCTGCTGTAGACAGAATCCAGGATAAAATCAGTTATGTTAGATGCTAAATAAATGTCCACAAAGATATATATACTTTATATATTTTTATATTTGTTTTATATTTGGTATTTATTTAGATACTGTAATAATGACATCTTAGCGATGCTTTTAATCTTTTTAATGGTCCTGAAGTTTTGTTGATTTTGTTTTAAATTCATTCATAGATTCACCTCATTAGTTGTTAGGACACTATACCTTTGACTAATTGAAGCACAGAACTGTAACCTAGCAACGGCACCTTTTTGGCGCCAAAACCAGTATTTAAACCTTGGTTTTTGTTAGAATCTGTTTGTCTGAAGAAGTCCCACTATTAGTGGGACGAAAAGCGCTTCACAGTATTGGTTCAATAAAGCTTTTGGAGAAATCTTTTTTACTACTTGATTCATATGGATATTTTGTCGCATAGGACCTCTTTGTGGACATTTATTTAGCATCTAGCATAACTGATTTTATCCTGGATTCTGTCTACAGCAGCCATTTGAGTGTGAAGAATTTACAATTGTGGACTATACAAGAATTCCCTTGGCGTTCACAAGTTCAGGGTAATTTTGTCTTATGGTTTTTGTTTTCACTAACAACGGATGCATCAGATTATGCCTGGGGGGGTCCACATGGCAGGAAAATGTATTCAGGGCAAATGGCCTGCAAGCCAGATGCATCTTCATATCAATCAAAAAGAGATGCTAGCTGTTCAGAATGCCCTGACGGCTTTCAAGGATCTACTTCATCCAGGACAACTACTGATAAAGATGAACAATACTACAGTCGTGTGGTACATAAGCAGGGAGGCACACATTCCTACCCCCTCTGCAGACAAGCCATGACTTTGTGGGACACAGCATTGACTTGTCAAGTTCACCTGCAAGCACAATTCCTGCCAGGAAAAATAAATACTCTGGCAGACGAACTAAGCAGAAACCTCATGGATCCCCACGAGTGGCAGCTGGATCCATAAGTCTTCAGCATGATAACAAGGAAATGGGGATGCCCGGACATAGATCTATTTGCCTTCCTTCACAACTACCAACTACAGAGATTCTGCACAAGGATTTATCAAAGACAAGCATGGAAAGTGGACACCCTATCCTTCAGCTGGAAAAAAACTATCAGTGTATGCCTTTCTCCC
Source organism: Protopterus annectens (assembly GCF_019279795.1). Lineage (NCBI taxonomy): Eukaryota > Metazoa > Chordata > Ceratodontiformes > Protopteridae > Protopterus > Protopterus annectens. The sequence continues at coordinate 299,322,281 of NC_056750.1, forward strand.
TCTGCCTCTCCTCCCCAAGGTACTCCTAAAGGTCAGACAAGAGAAGCCAAAAATGATACTGATTGCCCCAGACTGACCACGCCAGCACTGGTACCCAATCCTAAAGAACTTGTCTCAAGGTCCAGCCTGGACATTGCCTCAAACTTCTCACTTACTGACCCAACAGAACAATCAGATCCTGCACAGCCAACTCAGGACCTTAAATCTGGCAGCATGGCGGATAATGTAGCCATTCAGAATACTCCTCTTTCCTAAGCTGTAATGGATGTTATCTTGGAGGCCAGGAGGTACAGTACCAGAAAATCTTATGCAGAAAAATGGAAGAGATTCTGTGCTTGGAACCAGGAACAAGGAATTGACACGTTTGTACCAAATATTCCTCAAATTTTACAATACTTAACTGAGATGCTGGACAAAGGCCTATCCTTTTCATCAATTAAGATTCATGCCTCTGCCATTTCAGCCCATTACAATATGGAACCATCTATTTTTTCTCATCCTTTAATAAGGCAGTACCTCAGAGGGGCTAAAAACATAAGACCTCCAAGGAGAGCACCAATACCTGCATGGGACCTCAGTTATGTCTTGGAAAAACTTACACTGCCTCCTTTTGAGCCAGTCTCAACAGCTGATATAAAATTCTTATCCTGGAAAACAGCTCTGCTCCTAGCAATAACCTCTGCAAGACGAGCCGCGGAGTTACAGGCATTCATGGTTGTGGAACCTTTTATCATTTTCCATCCAGACAGGGTTTCCCTGAGGAAGAACCCTAAATTTATGCCTAAGGTGGTGTCCAGTGTGGCCCTTAACCAAACCATTCACTTGCCTACCTTTTTTCCAAACCCACAGAACAAGGGTGAGAGACTTCTGCATTCTTTGGACATACACAGGCAGCTACGCTTTTACTTGGACAGAACAAAAGCTTTCAGAAAGACTGAGCAACTTTTAGTGGCATATGTTGCAGGATCACAAGGAATGGCCATCTCAAAACAGACTATTTCAAAATGGATGGGCCATTGCATTCATTTCTGCTACTCTCAGCATGGCAAATAAGTGCCTAAGGGCATTAGGCCACATTCTACCAGAGCAGCAGCCACTTCAACAGCCTTCCTCAGAGGAGTACCAACCAAAGACATCTTAGAGGCTGCAACTTGGAGTTCAGTGCACACTTTTACAAAGCACTACCACTTACCTTTCTACTCTAAATCCAGAACCGGCTTTGCCACTGCAGTTCTGCAGGGCCTCATAGCCTCTCCTAATCCTATTTAGCCCAGCCACCCATCCTCAGTTTTGGGATTCAACCCAAGAGTAATGACTCTAACAGTGAAACACGATGAACATAGTACAGTTGTGTACATACCATAAATGTAGATGTTTGGGTGTATTCACTGATGCAGTCCAGGTTACCCTCCCACCATCCCCCTTTCATTTGCTGGGTCTTATCTGTACTTCTCTATTCTGTACAACCTATGTGGTGTATTTGCTTGTAGATGAAGGAAATGTTTACTTTAGTGCATGCATGTTTATTGGCATAATCTATTTAGCCTACCCTTTTGGAGGCACCTGACATCTGGGGCAAGAAAAACTGAAGAAAATGGCGTTGGCTGCATCTTTATACCCCTGGCACACTGACGTCAGGAAAGAGGCAACAGCAACCGACGCCGGACCAAGACTTTGGAATTCAGGCCGACTGCGGGTAGCCTGCCAGGAGGATAACCCAAGAGTAATGACTGCAACAGTGAATACACTCGAACATCTACATTTATGGTAGGTACACAACTGTACTTTCCGGGCTCCCATCCCTCTTTGGGCGGGCCTTTTTTTCAGGTGATGGAGAGGACACTTGCCTCTGCAGGCTCACAGCTGCTTCCTTTGGCGCTGGAGTGCCACATGTGTATATGTCCTCTGAACTGCAGCTGACAGTCCACTACTCTGCGACATCGAGCACAGGTACCTCAAGATACCCTTCCACAAAGTACCCACTCTTAGGAGTCCTCTTCAGATGCCCCCACTGAGAAGGTAACCCCGTAAGAGATCGTGCAAGAGGAAGCATGTGGATTCCCCCAAGGAATCCCTTACTGAAGATGCAGACTACGATGAAGGGGAAGAGTCCCCACAGTTGCCCCCGTGAGGATGTCTCCTTTGGAGACATACTGGAAATTTTAAAGTAGCGGGGAGATTGGAAGCCTGCCAACCCTTCCTCTGAGAAGTCTCTATTCTTGCAGGCTTTCCATGCTCAACCGTCTACTTCCTGGGTGACCCTGCCTGCAGATGACCTAGTTCCGCTCATCCTGCAACACGGTTGGAGGAATCCTGACACCGTTGAGCTTAACCCCTGGAGACCAGACAAAATTCTTTCCCCTCCAAAGGATCACCCCCATTGGTCCAAAGGCTTACCAGTACACACTCTGCTGGTGGCAGTGACCACTGGGAAGGAACTCTCCAAAGAGTGTCTTACTGTCCATCCCCCAAACAGGGAGTCTTGGGCGATGGACAGGTTAGGGAAATGGATATATTTTTCATTGACCTTTGCCATTCAGTCCTTGAATTACTTGGCATATTTTACCCGTCTCCAGAGAGACCTGATCATGGAACTCTCGGGAACAATAGCAGGAGCAGTATCTGATGAGGTACATGACAAAGTTGCCTCAGAGTGTCACTCTGGAGTCTATATCTAACTCATCCATGCGGTTGATTTCTCACACTGCCGAGGGGGTAGCTAGAGCAGTGGGTGCAGGCGTTGTCATGAGATGTCACGCCTGGATGAGCCTATGTGATTTTGCAGACCCTTTTAAGTCTTCCTTTCTCAATACTCATGTGGAGGCTTCCTGTCTTTTTGGCCCATAGGTGAAAGACACATTAGCCCGGTGTGAAAAAGACTGCAAGATCCCGTCTGCCATAGGCGTTTGTTTTTGCAGCCTCCAACGATTCTCCTTTAGGAATCAGAGGAGTGGGAAGATGTGGTACAGGAAAGCTCAGTGTCCTTTCCGCGATACATGTGGTGATCACCCCCCCCCCCCGGGGCAGAGGGGGAACTCCTCAGGAAGATGCCCTTCCAGAGGCAGTGGGGGTCCGCTTAATCAGGGATCTAGAGATTCTTTCTCTGGGCAGCCTTATCAGCACTCCTGAAGTGCGGCCTGATTGCTTGCTTCTTGAAGCAGTCTGGGGATGATTCTCTCTGCACCTACCTGCCTGGCAACCCATAACAACAGATTCTTGGGTGCAGATGATATTACCAAAGGTTATCACATCCCTTTCATTTCTTTCCCGAAGCTGCAAATTCCTGACATCCCTCCCAGTCAACGGGAAGCAACAGTTCAAGAAATACAAAAGCTGCTTCTAAAAAGAGTTATCCAAACCCACCAGACTAGATAGAATCCGGATTTTACTCTATTCTTTTTAGTGCCAAAAAAGACAGGGGACTGGAGGGAAATTTTGGACCTCAGCATCCTAAACAAGTTTGTCAGACAAAGAGAAAATTCCAGACGGTCATGGTTTAGTCTGTCCTTTCTTTTCTGGAGAAAGATGACTGGATGTGCTCGTTAGATCACCAGGATGTGTATTACCACATAAAAATGGACAAACGCTCCAGGAGATTCCTCCACTTCTGGCTGGAAGCCAGTCACTACCAATTCCGAGCAGTGCCCTTTGGTTCCTCTGTGGCCCCCAGAGCGTTTACCTAATGCATGGCAGTGGTAACAGCTTACCTGAGACTGCAAGAATTCCGGGTGTTTCTGTATTTAGACGATTGGCTCCTTACTGCCCCCACCAAACATCTACTGGTTACAGCCTTACATTACACCCTGAAGCTAGTGAAATCCTTGGGGATCTCAATAAACATGAAATGCAAGTTGACTCCTCCTCAAAAGCTGGAATTCATAAGGGCAACTTTCGACACCCAGTCTTGCCTAGTCTCCCTCCCACTTCACAAGTTAGAAAGACTAAGGTCTCAACTCCAGTTGATATTCTCTTAGGACCAGGTTTCAGCTTGGGCAGTCGTTCAGCTACTAGCATCAATGGCAGCATTGATTACTATAGTTCCCCTGGTAAGACTACACATGAGTCTTCTACAGTGGCTTTTACTAAGACGGTGAGCTCCTTTGACTCATCCTATGTCCTTTCAGATCCGCATGATAAATTGATGCAAACAAGACTTTGGTGGATGAAGCCAGAAAACGACCTATGGAGTCATCCTTTCTCCCCCTCTCAGCTCCAAGGGCATAGTGCCCATGGATGCTTCCCTGATTAGCGGAGGGGGCATTTCCAGGGAAAGACAGTCCAAGGCACTTGGTTCTCCCATGGAGGCCAACGTGCATATCAGTGTTCTAGAACTGAGGGCAGTGCTTCTAGCGTTGCAAGCATTCCAGTCTCTCCTCCCATCAGGGACAATTGCTATCCAGTCAAACAACATTTCCGTAGTCTGGTATATCAACAAACCGGGGGAAACCAAGTCCTACCCATTGTGTCAGGAAGCCATGAGAATATGGCAATGGGTGATATCTTCAAACCGCTCTCTGATAGCAATGCACATTCCCAGGGATTCCATCGTGATTGCAGACTCTCCTGTCTCATGAGTGGTCCTTCAACCCTGTCGTAGTGGCAGAAGATCTTCAGTCGCTGGGGCCAGCCTTGCTGCAATCTGTTCACATCCCTCTGCAAACCACAAATGCAGCAGCTACTTTGCCCTAATTCCCCCACAGGGGGAGTCCCCCGAGGGACACTCTGATACACAAGTGGCCCACGGGACTTCTTTATGCTTTCCCTCCTCTTCCTCTGATCCCGCAATTTCTGAAGAAAGCTCTTTGGTTGAGATGCAAAGTAATCCTCATTGCATCCTATTGGCCCCGACAAGTTTGGTTTCTCTTCCTTTGGCCTCACCTAGTACACCAACCATGGATTCTGGATCCAACTCCGGCATTACTGTTGCACCCGCAAGGGTTGATGCATCCAAACATAGAGTCAAGCTGACATCTTAGTTCCTCCACTTCCAGTAATTGCCAGGTAAAATAATCTATCCTCCCCTGTTCGTAACATTCTTCTGGCTTCCCATAAACAATCCACCAGGAAACTATCTCAGCAAGTGGAAAAGAGCCATAATCTGGTCTTGAGACAAGGGAATAGATCATTCAGCTTCGCTTACTTCTGTACTGGACTATTTATCGAATCTCCTCCACTTGGGAGCAGCAGCTTCAACTATTAGAGTTCACCTGGCTGCTATCTCTAACTTCCACAGTGGTTTCCAGGACTCATCCTTGATTTCTCACTATCTATGTAAAATGTTTTTTAAAGGTGTCACGCACATTAGACCACCCATCAAAGAGCCAATCGAACCTTGGAATTTGACACTAGTTTTCCAGTCCTTGACTCCTCCTTTCGAACCTGCTGCCACTTGTGATATAAAATTTTTATCCCTGGAAAACTTTATTCTTGGTAGCTATTACCTCAGCAAGGTGAATATCTGAACTACAGCCCTTATGCATAAAACGTCCCTACATGGTTTTCCATAAAGATAGAGTGTCACTCTGGACTAATCCCACCTTCTTACCCAAAGTTATTTTGGATTTGACTGTTAATCCAAACAATTTATCTTCCAGTCTTTTTCCCAAATTTTTCTAACAAAGGAGAATACTCCCTACATGTACTTAATGTGCGTAGGCAATTGCAGTTCTACTTGGAAAAGACTAAATCACTACAAAAATCTGACCAATTATTCGTATCCTTCTCAGGACCAAAATTGGGAAAATTTGTTTCCAAAGTGACTCTTTCTAAATGGTTGAGAGATTGCAATTGTTTTATCTGCCAATAAAATAGAGTTCCTCTACCAACTAAGGTCAAACCACACTCAACCAGATAGATTGCGATACCTTTTGCCTTCCATGCAAGAGCTTCCATGGATGACATTTGTGCAGCAGCAACATGGGCTGCCCCTCATACCTTTATCACTCATTACAAATTGGATTTGATCTCCAGGGAGAGAGCCTCCTTTGGTTCAGTGGTGCTCAGGAACATCCTTTCATAGGGCCTCCCAAGAAATAATGCAGCTAGGGACTCTGTCCCATCAGTAAGGAATGAATGAAGATTAACAACATCAGATAAAGAAGTTATGTTCTTACCATAATGTTCCATCTGTGTTGTTGATCTTCATTCATTTATTATATCCCTCCCGCCATCCCCCTCTGAAAGACTCCTGGAGGTTCAGATTTGGTCCTACCTTATGATGGGGAATTTGCCCAGATAAAGCCTCCATTTTCCCCTCTCATTTTCTTACGGGCAAACTTGATCTAAGGTGATAGAGGGGAACTGTGGGTAAGCTTAGCTTGAGGGTTTTTTGGCTGGCGTTGGCTTGTTATAACAGCAGACTCTGTTCCGAGGACGGAACCGATACCCATCAGTAATGAATTAAGATCAAGAACACAGATGGAACTTTATGGTAAGAACATAACTTCTTTTTCTGCTTCTTTCACTCCTTTTGTCTTGGTATTTTAGCAATTATTGAGAAACATTTTCTTGCATAGGGGAATGACTGGCTTAAGGCCATTAGCTTAATCTAGTGACACGTTTTAAGAGAAAGCAAGTAAATGAAAAAACATTGAATATGATAAGTTTTTTTTCGAATATAGAAGTGTATCCTTGGTAGTTTTATGTCTGGTTTTCATCTCTAGCAGACAACCTGAAAAGGAGAAATGACTTGGAGAAAATGTTTACTGAAAGCATTGAAGTGTTTTCCCAGTTGAGAGAGCTATAAAGATAAGACAAACACAGACGGCACTTAATAGAATCAGGCTGTACCATGAGTCTTAACATGGATAACATTTCTATTAGGTTATCTCATATGTGTGTGTGTGGCTGTCAGTTTTTTTGTTCCTATAAGGAGGGTAGAACTTTAATATTTGAAGATGTGCATAGTTTTGTGACTTATTATTAAGTTAATAGGTTTTTGGGAGCACTGGGGATGTGTTCGTATTTTTGAGGTTTTCAATAAAACAAAATGTTCTGTAAGATGTGACATACACTGAAATGAAGATGACAAGCAACAGCAGTGTAAAAGATTAACCTGCCAAACAGTACATGCATGTAACACAAAAGCTGGAGCTAGACATTTAACAAAAACGCTGTTGCACATAAAAGGTGGGAATAGTAATCTCTCAAGAATGACATTTTCTATAATGTCTTTAAACATTAATGGTCTCACAGACAAATACAAAAAGGAAAGACTAGTGAACTATATTTAAAAATGTAGAGTATAAATAGCTATGCTACAGGAAACGCCATTGGAAAGATGAACATGTGAATTTGATAAAGAAAGGTTTTCAGGATGGTTATTTAGCAGAATACCTGGGTCAAAGGAAGAGAGGGATACTTATGTTAATTGCAAGAGGAGTTCCAATAGTGATAGAAGAGGATAAAAAAGACAATAATGGTGGATTTGCATGACTAAGGGGCTATTGGCAAGGGAGGAGGATTATACTGGCAATCATTTATAGTCCACCAAAAACTGCTATAATGGAGCTTAAGAAAATTCTGGGCAAAATAATCAGCTTTCAGCAAGTAATATTACTTATAGGTGAGGACTGGAATTTGATTTGCAACAGTGAAGATGTGTTTGGGGGACCAGAAGGGAAAATATAACAAAGGAGGGTAGATATTGAAAGAAATTTATGAAAATATTTGGCATGGAAGATGAGAATGTATACATTATTTCCCAACATCCAAAAAAGTACAGTTTTGTACCTACCATAAATGTAGATGTTCGAAGATCCACATTGCTGCAGTCCTTACACTTGGGTAGTCCGCTGTCCTCGGTCGGCCCGAATATCAAAGTATAAGGCTGACGTCGGTCAAGGCGCATTAGACTGACATCAGGACGTCAGGGTACAAATGCGCATGACCGACGTCATATCCTCAGTCTTTTCTTGCCCCAGATGTCAGAAGACCCTAAAAAGAAAGGTCAAAACCAAAAGACAGCAAACAAACAACCAACCACCCTTGCACTAATAATATGTACAATATATACAATATACACAATATTTACAACCCAACCCACACAACCGCCTCTAACTACAGAGGGGAAGGAGGGAGGGTAAATTGGACTGCAGCAATGTGGATCTTCGAACATCTACATTTATGGTAGGTACAAAACTGTACTATGTTCTTCATCTCACATTGCTGCAGTCCTTACACTTGGGTAGAATCCCAAAGCAGAGGTAAGGGAGGATGGCCAAACTATAAGGAAGCAGGAGCTGCCAAAATGCCCTGCAAAACAGCAGTGGCAAAATCAGCCCTGGATTTAGAGTAAAGTGGTAGGTGATAATGCCTAGAGAAAGTATGCACTGAACTCCAAGTAGCTGCCTCCAAAATATCCTTAGTTGCCACCCCTCAAAAAGCTGTCAAGTGGCAGTAGCCCTAGTGGAATGAGGCCTAATCCCAGCTGGAATCTCCTTGCCATGATGGGAATAACAGAAAGCAATGCAAAACCCAATCCACTTAGAAATAGTTTGTTTTGACACAGGCTTGCCCTGAGAACTCAAAGCAAAAGAAACAAATAACTGCTGAGACTGCCTGAACCCTTTAGTTCTGTCCAAATAATATCGCAACTGCCTGTGTACATCTAAAGTGTGCAAAATCTTTTCCCCTTTATTTTGGGGATTTGCATAAAAAGTAGGCAAATGAATAGTTTGGTTTAAAGCCACACTAGAAACCACTTTAGGCATAAAGGAAGGATTAGTACGTAAAGATACCCTATCCTTATGGAAAATCAAGAAAGGCTCAACTGCCATAAGGGCCTGCAACTCAGAAACCCTTCTTGCAGAGGTAATAGCCAACAAAAAAGCAGTCTTCCATGATAAAAACTTTAATTCAGTAGTAGCTGCAGGCTCAAAAGGTTGTAGAGTGAGTTTCTCCAACACAAAATTGAGATCCCAAGCAGGAGTAGGAGCCCTTCGTGGGGGTCTTATATTCTTTGCCCCTCTAAGAAATTGCTTGAACAAAGGATGAGAAAACAATGGTGGGTCACAATCATAGTGAGCCGAAATTGCAGCAGCATGAACCTTAATAGAAGAGAAGGACAAACCTTTGTCCAGTAACTCAGTGAGATATTGAAGAGCCACACTTAAATTAGGCTCAGAAACATCAAAATCCTTTGCTGCACTCCAAAATAAAAATCTCTTCCATTTATCTGCATACACTTTCCTTGTACTAGGCCTTCTAGCTTCCAAAATAACATTCAAAACTTGCTGTGGAAGTGGAGGCCCACTATGGTTCAAAACAGAATATGCCAGGCTGTTAGGTGCAGAGAGTGAAGCTTGACGTTGAGCAAATGACTGTCCTCCTGAGACAACAGGTGTGGAATCAAGGCAAAGGCCATGGAGGCTTCCGTACCAGGCTTCTCAGTAATGGGTACCAATGCTGTTGAGGCCAATCTGGAGCTATCAAAATCATCCTTGGCTTGTCTTGTCTGGCCTTCAGTAGTACCTTTGGGAGGAGAGGCAGAGGCGGAAAGGCATACACATGAAGATTGCTCCAATTGAAAGAAAGAGCATCCACTTTCCAAGCTGTGGGATGAAACCTTTTTGTGCAAAACTTTGGCAGCTGGTGGTTTAGTGGAGAAGCGAACAGATCTATGTCTGGAGTTCCCCTTTCTGAAATACATGAGGATCCAATTTCCACTCGTGGGGATCCATAATTTGTCTGCTCAACACATCTGCTAAGGAGTTCTGTGCTCCTGGCAGAAACCTTGCCTGAAGATTTAGCTGTAAACTGAGAGCAGTCTCCCACAAAATCATTGCTTGCCTGCATAGAGGATAAGAATGTGTTCCGCCTTGCTTGTTGATGTACCACATGACAGTTGTGTTATCTGTTAGAATCAACACCTGCCCTGGAAGAAGTAAATCCTTGAAAGCTATTAATGCAAACTGGACTGCTAACATCTCTTTCAAGTTGATATGTAGATGTTGTAGTCTGGCAGGCCACTTGTCTTGTATCCACTTTCCATTCAGATGAGCTCCCCAAGCTTTGTCTGAGGCATCTGTCGTTAGAATCTGACTCGCCTCTGGCCGGGTCGCAGAGAGTCCCTTGTTTAGGTGACATTCCTGAGCCCACCACAACAATTCCTTTTGAATGCAAGGTATTATTTGAATGACAGTGTCCAAATCCTGGCAGTGCTGTGTCCATACATTTTTGAGATACCATTGTAGCTTCCTCATATGCAGTTTGGCACTGGGAAGCACCAGAATACAAGATGCCATGAACCCCAAGGCTTGAAGGACTGTCCTTGCAGTCAGCCTGGACTGATGAGACAACTGATGAAAGTAAAGGGAAAGATTCTTTTGTTTGTCCGGGGTCAAAAAGGCCATCTGAGATGCTGTATTCAGTCTCACACCCAGAAAGCACATGTCCTGAGAGGGTACTAGACTGGACTTTATTTCATTCACAGAATACCCCAGGCATCTTAGCACTGCTATCACATAATCCAAATGATGAAGAAGCTCGTCCTTCCTTGAGCCAGAATCAGGCAATCGTCCAAATAAGGATAGATCTGTATTCCTTTTAACCTGAGGAAAGCTATCACTGGAGCCAGAACTTTCGTGAACACTCTGGGCAGTAGATAAGCCAAAGGGCAATGCAGAGAACTGATAATGAGAAGTCCCAGCTCGAAAACGCAGATACTTCCTGCAACTCAGTCTGATAGGAACATGAAGATAAGCCTCCTTGAGATCCAAAGTTACCATCCAATGATCCTTGCCCAGCAGAGGTAAAAGCTGCTGTAACGTCAACATTTTGAACTTGGGAATGTCCAGATAAGTGTTGAGGATAGATAAGTCCAAAATTGGTCTCCACGTGTTCCCTTTCTTTGGTACTAGGAACAGGCGAGAATAAAATCCTAGGCCCACTTCTGGCATAGGGACCGGCTGAATGGCCCCTATTTGGAGTAACAGAGAAATTTGCTTGTGAGCCTCTATTCTTTGTTGAGGAGGAACGTCTGGCATGCCTTTGAAAGGAGGCAAGGTATGGAAATAAAACCTGTAACCGTGGTGTATGATATCCAATACCCATCTGTCTTGGGTAATTAAACTCCAATTTTCTTTGAAAAGTGCCAACCTTCCTCCCAAAGGAGCTGCCAGACGAGAAGGCTCTGGCAGCTGAAAAGGTAGGTCATTGGGTCTGTTCTGAAAGGACTGACCCCTGCCCTCACCCGAAGACTGTGCAGGAGAACTCCCTGTTCTAGGCCTGAAAGAGCCCTGAGCTCTGCCCCTACCACGTCTAGATCTACCCCTAGACTGGGAATCATAAGAAGGATACGTCCACCCCTTAGTAGGCCAATTTCTACTAAACTTTGGAGGCTGGACCTGCAAAAAATCTTTAACAGTCTGCATAGACTTAGCCTTGTCCTCAATTTTCTTTAAAACTGCCTCAACAGGAGAACCAAACAACACATCAGATTGTAAAGGAGCATCTAAAATCCTTGTTTTAACATGGTCAGATAAATTCTGATCCCTCAGCCAGGCGTGCCTGCGAAGAACTGACCCAGTGGCAGCCACCCTAGACGAGGCCTGTACAGCATCAAAACCACATTGCAGAGAATGCTTACCCACCTGTTCAGAAACATGTACTAAATCTTGTAACTCTTTACAATCAATACCTTCCGCCAGAGCATCAACCTTAGACTTCAATTGTGTAAGGAGATAATTTTGGTATTTCAACATGTGGAACTGGCAATTTAAAGCCCTCATAGCTAGAGTGGAAGAAGTATAAACTTTCTTTCCCCATCTATCCAAAGCCCTGGCCTCTTTATCTGTAGGAACCGGATTCTTGACAACAGAAGCCTTAACACCCTTAGGCCCCTGACTAACAGTTTCTGGGTCTGCCCTAGGACTCTTAAAAAGATACTTATGAGCTTCAGGCACCCTGTAATACCTATCCGGCTTAACAGGAGCAGGAGGCAAAGAATCAGGATTAAGAGAAGCCTCTGCAAACACATCCTCCACAACATCCAGAACAGGAGGTATAGCCAAAGGCCTATGCTGGGGTAAAAACAAAAATTCCCTAAGCCTTTTCCTGGAATCAGAGAAGTCCTGACCTTCCCACTTAAAATGCTCCCTCATGGAATGGAGAGTCTCTGAAAAAGAAAAATCCTCAGGAGGAGAAGCAGAAGGAGTAGAATCATCCACATCAGAATCAGAATAAGGAGAATACGCCTGCAAGTCTTCAGCCGAAGACTCTGAAACATCCGAAGCCTGCTCAAAACTCCCTAGCTCAGGCTCCACCCTAGGTCTCTTATCAGGAGGGGGCAAAGAACCCCTAATCAAAGTAATTAAATCTTCTGCCATTTTAAGAATATGCTTCTTGGGCACAGTTCCTGAAGAACTAGGGGTGACACCAACCGAAGCTAAACCTGGCCTGCCTCTGGGAGCAGCCTTGGAAACAGAAGGAGAGGGCCTAACCACCCTAGGAAGAGAGGGGAGTATAGTAACCTGAGAAGCCCCTTCAGCCTGACCTGCCTCCTGAGAGGCCACATCCTGCAATAACAAAGTCTCTCCCTGGGATCCCAAAGAAACCTCCGGTGGAACCACCGGCTCCACCGACACCTCTAAAGAACCGGCGTCCGGTACGAACGGTTCTTCTAGCCTAGGCTTAACTGCCTTGTCCTTGCGCTTCTTCGAAGAAGCGGGCGTCGGAGCATCCAACGGCATTTTATAATTGCACCGCTTCCCGAAGACTAACCTGGCACAATCTAACCTTCTCTTTATAGTGCGCTTATTGAATCTAGCACAAGAGCGACACCCAACAACGTCGTGCTCAGGCCCTAAACAAGGAATACACAAAGTATGATAGTCTCTATGCGGTATCTGTTTCCCACAAGAAATGCAATTATTCACTTTTTCTGACATCCGGTAAACCACTGAGGCAAGAAAAAAACTAAAATATTCTAACGGGTACTTAGCCAACTTTGACTCGGTCTGAAACTCCGAAATCGAAAAATTTCAGAACGCCAACCGGCACTTGCAATGCTGCTTCTGCATCGGACCATGCGGCAAAAAAGACTAAGGATATGACGTCGGTCATGCGCATTTGTACCCTGACGTCCTGATGTCAGTCTAATGCGCCTTGACCGACGTCAGCCTTATACTTTGATATTCGGGCCGACCGAGGACAGCGGACTACCCAAGTGTAAGGACTGCAGCAATGTGAGATGAAGAACATCTGGATTAGGCTAGACAGAACATAATTTCACAGGAATGCATGCATTTAATTCAAAGTTTTGAAATGCACCCAATAACTATTTCAGATCATGTGCCAATAATAATTAAAATGAAAACACAGGGTAATGAAATGAAAATTGAGACACTGAAGCTTTCCAACCTATCTGTTGAAAAAATAGGAATTTAAGGAATGGGTAGTAGAAATTATTCAGGAGCTATTAGAGAAGATAGAAAGGTACTTTTGTATTATTGCAACTAGATTCCTGAACAACCCACTTGGCTCACTTTGTAAACAGAAAACCCACTTCTGTGAAGAGATGTAGCCAGCAAGTAAAACCTCATTGGATAACAGTAAAACGTAGACAAAGAAAAAAGGAATCACGGAATGTGTAACACTGATCTCATTGTGGAGCTTTTCTCCGTGAGATTTTGCTAAAAAACAGATTACTGCCTAGTTTGCACATTCATGGAAAGGAAATGTGAAATAAGGTAAGTTTTATTTTTTCCCTTGTTCAGTGTAATGGTGGTGGTGTACTAATGAGAAGGAAGCCATAAAACTATTTGAACAGTATGGTTCTGTACCTGTTAGGACAAGAATCAAGGTAGCTGCTGTGAACGAAAGGGAGTGTTGGGATAACGTTACTTCCTATTCAGCAGTCACGGAAGTGAAGCAGCAGTCACCAAAGAGAAAAAAAAGAGAAAAACAGGGTGGTGTTGGGGTAATGAGTGTAACTTGTTCGACAAAGTAACCCAGCAAAACCTGTATTTTACCTTCTCACGATTAACTACAGCTCCAAGTGCTGCTTGCACATTCCTGATAAACACAACAAAAAGGAGAGAATTACCAATATTTTCGAAAAAAGCGGTGGTAGCTGTAATACCCAAAGAGGGTAAAGGTCGATCAGATTCAACTTCATACATTGCCCATTTCAATACTAACTGTGATTATAAGGTGTTTGTCTATAATATATAAAAGAATGCAAAAGTGATGCCAAAATTGATAGATATGGATCATTGTGATTTTGTGGAGGGGAGGCAAACATTTGAAAACATTAACAGAACACTGCTGATCCAGAGGGAAGCATAATATAAGAAAATGCCACTATTGTTGGTGGGTCTTTTTTTTCCTAAACACCTTTATTGAATTATCAAATGTAATGTAGACAAATTAACATTCTTATAGAAGTAATCAAACTATATTAACATAAAAAATTATACTTCACATATATTGCTATATATCATATAACCTAAGCAATATTACATAAATTATTTAATTCTTGCCGTTTTTAAACAAGAAACATCTTTATTAAACCATCACTTACTACATAGGCAATCCTACTTTTATGTAACTGAAAGCAAGCCACACAGACACAATCCTAGTCACAAGCATTTTTCATCACAAACCATACTGACACTCCCAGTTACAAACATACATCACATATCTACCCAGTCTTTCTCACTCAAACATTACATAACTCATTCAAGTCCTGCCACCTTTTAGACCTCATTCCTCCCTTGTATATATTGTTCCCGCAATTCCCATTTTTTCCTGTGTAGGTTGCTCCTGCCTTTTTCTAAAGATCTCTATTCCAGTTGTTTTATCTCTGTTACTATATTCACTACTTCCAGTATAGTTGGTTTAGATTTTGATTTCCATTTTCTAGTAATTGCTTTATTTGGCAGCCACCATTATTAGACACAGCAAGGCCTTACAATGTCTAGGCAATTCCGATTCTGTATCATAGCTTAGAAAAATCATCTCCCTCGTCAGACCAGTTTCCCCATACAGCATCTCCGACAGTGCATCCTGCAGGGAATCCTTAATGTCTGCCAACTCACCGCACTTCCAGAAAATATGTTTCCAATTACCTCTTTCTTCCTCCAACATTTACTGTCTGCCTGAGGAAAAATTCTCTAGAGTCTACTTGGGGTATGAAAATATCTATGTAAACATTTTCAGGCAAAAATCCTAAATCTTCTAGATTTTGTTTACTTGTTTGGGAGACATTGGTTCTTTGTGGATTGCTTATCCAATCTCTCTTCCCAGTCCTTTCTAACCTTCTCTGAGTCTCATAGTTACGCAATATTTTATATGCTCTACTAATTATTCCTTTTTAATGGCAGCTTCTGTTATAGATTCTATTAAAACCTTTACTAGTGTTGGCCTTTCACTCAGGACCTGTTGTTGCTGGGTCTTGATGCAGAAAAAGCATTTGACAGAGTAAGCTGGGACTTTATGAACAGAGCAGTGGAATCATTTGCATTCCTGATAAAATTATAAGGTTGATTAGGAGGATATGTGAAGGACTGGAGGCAGAAATTAAAGGGTGGGTTCCTCTCCAATAATTTCTGCTTTAGCAGGGGAACCAGACAGGGGTGTCCTCTTTACTCTCTATTATATTTAGAACCACTGGCAAAGAAAATGAGGGACTCAAGGATATAATTAGTATGGTAGTCAAAAGATGGCTGTATTTGCAGATATTTTATACCCGACAAGACCAGAAGGGGACATTATGGTGTTGTGGAACATTTTGAGACCATTTCAAATCCTTTTGGGATACAAAATTAATGAAGCTAAAACAAAGACAATAGCGGTAAATTATGTACCCACACATGAATTAGTTCAGCAATATCCATATTTATGAGGGAATGATAAAATGAAGTATTTGGGAGCATGGATTAAAATGATTCCAGTGTGGCAGCTAAGGATATATAGGAAGAGACTAAAAAGATAATACAAAAACTGAGAAAATGGAATATATGTTATATGGATATTGATAGAAAGATACAAGCAGTTAAAATGTTTGTAGTCCCTTTAATTTTATACACATGTTGGGCATATTTTTAACAACCAGAGCAGAAATTGTGGATAGCCATTAATAAAGAGCTGAAGGATTTTATCTGGAAGAGGAAGACAGCAAGAGTCGAGTGAGAAAAGCTTATTCTTCCAGTAGAACAAGGCAGACTGGGATTACCCAATTTAAAGGGGTATTTCACAGCAGCACAGTTAAGACTCCTATACATAGCACAATAAGAAAACTATAATTAAAAGTGGAAAGAGATGATGAGACACAGAAGCTCAAGAAACAGAGAGACTGGGATTTTGGATGCAGACCTTTAAGGAGAATAACAGTAATCAACCAGAATATTATATTCATAAAGTAGCAGAAACTATTCTAAGAACTAAGGCAACGTGGGAATGGAGAAAGGAGATTCTGCCAATAGAGATGACGGTAATTAGGGGTACAGACAGTAGGCAAGAGGGGGCTGTAATTTATTGGAGAAAACTGGCAAAAGGAACCAAGGTATTGGGAGCAAATAACTAGAGACGGAAAGGTAGTAGAATGGAAAGATGCCAAGAAGTTATTTGAACTGCAGGTTAGAGATTGCCTTCCGATTCAAGGATTGATAGAGTATAGGCAAAGAGAAAAAAGTAAGGAAGTCTTAAACAAAAGACCTGTACTGGCAGAGTTTGTATAGAATCTAGAACAGAAGCTGCTGTTAAGAAAGGAATAATTTAGTAGAGCATAAAAAATATTGCATAACTATAAGAATCAATCAGAGCAGGTTAGAAAGGATTGGGAAGAGAGATTGGATAAGCAATCCACAAATAAACAATGAGGGGCTATATGTATGTCTCCCAAGTATGCAACAAAGTCTAGAAGATTTAGGGTCCTTGCTTAGGTTCATAGGTTGGCACTAGGCTATCGCCCCTAGGGCCTATACAAGCCTAGCCATCTTGGCTATTTCTTCCCAGAATATTTACTTCCCTGGTCCCCTGCCTATCAGGGTGACTGACGTGATCCCCACAGTGAATTTCATATCTCCCATCCAATCGTCAAGGTTCCTTTTGAAGAGGGCTAAAGCATTCAGCTTGACATGTATGGGCAGTCTATTCCAGAGTATGGGGAGTCTCTGGGTCAGGAACCTATCCCTCCAGCATGTTTTGTTCATTGTGATGACCAGGTTTAGATCCCTGGAGCATGTGGCTGTGAGGGATTGGGATTTCATTAAGTGTAGCATGTCCAACAGCTCTGGGTTTGACATGGCCTTGTATGTTAAGCAGAGATCACCTCTGAGTAGGCGATATGCGACAAGAGTATAGCTGAAGTTTTTTTTAGATGGTCAGCATAGGGCATCTCCTTTAGGCTTGTGATTCTTTTAGTGAGGTATTTCTGTTGCCTTCCCAGTTGTTGTCTTGTGAGGTACATACCAAACAGGGCGTTGTACTCTATAATGGGTCTAATGAGGGATGAGTACAGTGGGACAATGGCTTCCTTTTTTCTGGATGAAAAGCCCTTAGTGATGAGGTGTGCCTCATAGAAGGATTTCCTGACTTGTGGCAATGTGGTTATCGAAGGTGTAACCACTGTTCATCTGTATCCCTAAGTCCCTTATCACACTTTAGGTGTTTAGTGTACTGCCACTTATGTGGTAGTTCATGGGTACATGTTTTTTCCCAAAGGGGATAACTATACATTTCTTGGCATTGAGCTTGAGCCCATGTCTCTGGCAACGAGCATCTGTTTCTGTAAGGCCCTTTTGTAGAATATCCACATCATTTGGGGATTCAGTAATGGTTCCCAGTTTGCAGTCATCTGCAAACTTTGTTAGCCAGAATCCCTTAGTGCTGGCTTGTACTTCAGAGAAGTAGATTCCAAGCAAGAGCAGTCCCAGGACTGAACCCTGAGGCACTCCACTTGTCTAGAGCTGGATTTTGAGTCAGCTACCTTTACAGTGCAGATTCTGTCAGTAAGCCAGTTGGCAAGCCATCGAGTGATGCAGGGATTAATGCCCAGCTTAGTAAGTTTATCTATGATTCCAGAGGGGGGGAGGATTTCAAAGGCCTTGGTGAGGTCCAGATAGGCTGTGTGGGCCATCTTGCCCTCGTCCACGGCTCTGGAGACTGATTTGAAGAAGTCAATCAGGTTCAGGAGACAGGATTGGCCCTTTACGAAACCAAACTGTTTGGGGTCCATGTTTGAAGTTTGCCAGTGTCTTTGTTTATAAGTTTCATGATAATGCATTCCATGGCTTTGCAGATCAGGCTCATCAGACTGCTGGGACGATAGTTCCCGGGGTCCAAGGTGGATCCCCCCTTGTGGAGTTGGATAATGTAGCTGTGCGCCACTCATTGGGCATGAAGCCTGAGGTGAGGCTATGATTAAACATGACACTTAAGTGAGGTGACCTTTCATTTTGTAGTTCATGTAGTACACCGCTCGGGATGTCGTCTGGTCCCATGGATGCTGTATTCTTAGCTTTGGAGAGTGCGTTTTTTTACCTGTATGGCCATGATTACCGGAATTTGGCAATCTTTTGGTATTGAGAATGGGCCCTTTAGAGGGTGAGAGGGGGGTGAAGTTGGCACTGAATTGATCTGCCAGGATATTGGCAATATCCTTGGGATCAGTGTATTTAATGCCATTCTGTTGTAGCTCAGAGCAAATCTGAGCATTACCATTTAGATTCTTGACATATAATGCCTTGTGGTTGTCCTTGGAATCTTTGGCAATTTTATTTTCCTAATTAGCTTTAGAGGATTTTATAATAGATCTCAGCTTCTTACTGAGGCTGGTAAGAGAGTATTTTGCTTCCTGGGATTTTCCTCTTTTCTGCAACAGTTTATTCCTTCTGTTGTATAGTTTGTTTATGGCAGGGGCCACCAGATTGGCTTCCTTTTTTTGGAAGAGAGCATCTTGGTTCTATTTGGAATGGCACAATTCATGCACGAGTGAATGTGCTCGTAAAGGGCCTTAGTGTACGATTCAGCAGTCGAACTTTCAGTTCCCGTCTGCATGGGTCTCATGAAGTTTGTCATTTCTGACTTGAGTAGCATGAAGTTAGCTTTGGAGAAGTTTTTTATGAAGGTTTCTCTACTGGGGGGGGGGGATGTGGATGTCAAGAGTGATTAGCTTATGGTCAGAAGGAAGTGGAAGTGTTTACATAGGTATTTTTATACCACAAGTAAACTCCAAAGAATTTTTCCTCAGGTAGACTGCAAATGTTGGAGATCTGATGAGGAAGAAAGAGGTAAGTGTGAACATATTTTCAAGGAGTGTAATGAGTTGGCATACTTCAGATTCCCGGTAGAGTGCTCTGTCAGAGATACTGGGTGAGCAAATTGGTGTAACTAAGGAAATGATTTTTTGAGCTATGATACAGAATTGTAACTGCTTAGACATAGTAAAGCCTTGCTGAATCTAATTATGGTGGCTGCCAAAAAGCAATTACTAGAAAATTTAAATCGTGTCTAAACCAACTTTACTAGAAGTAGTAAAGATAGTAACCGAGAGAAAACAACTGGAATTGGAATGTTTAGAAAAGGGTAAGAGCAGATTACATGGGAATTGTGGGATCAATACTTCCAGAAAAGGAATGAGGTTTAAAAGAAGGCAAGATCTGAATGAGCCATGTAATGTTTTGACTGACGGCGACTGAATATAAGTGATAACACAAGAAAAATAATAAAAACTGTACAGAAACACAGTTGACTTGACTAATAACAGTCACCATAGAAAACTAAAACTAATTTTAATAAGGATGGTAAGTGTTTTCGCAATAATAAATTTGCTTCATCGCACCACAGTAACAACAGTAACATAGTTTGAATGAATAAATAGTAACATCATTCTAAACAAATATTCAGTCAACTAATCAGAGAAGTCGAAAAGATTTCTCATAGCAGTAAAGGACTTGTACTGTAACATAACATAATCTGAAGTAGTTTACTTCATTTGGTCTTCAACCTGTGGGATACCGGATCCGTATCTGATCCGACCCGGCAACTTTACTAGCATCTGCTCTGAGCTCCAAGCTCCTCCCCTTACCCATAATACACCTCCACTACCTTCCAACCCCAGATCTCATTTGCCGCGAATAGCTAAAGCATCGTGATCTCCCGAGCTCCAGGTTGTAAGTGGGTTAAAAACTTGAAAATATCATTCTTTTTCTCTCTAAACTTTAGGTAATGATAGTGTAGGTTCCCCTTCTCTCCCCCCTTACCTTTCTTGTTTTTAGAGTTGTTAGCTTAGTTTAGAGTAGTTGTGTGTGTTCTGCTTCCCCTCCCCCCCTCTGTGTGTTCTGTTTTCTCACAACCTGAAGACCCGTGTTATTATAAAGAGTGACCAATTCTTTGTACAGAGTAGAATCTCTACTCAAATTATTAGGAAATTTAACAAAGCGAAGACCAAAAGGAACAATATTCTTACTGAAGCAAGTAGTTAAATATAGAATATCTAACTGTACATTTTTAAAAGAAAAAAACATTCTTTCAAGTTTGAACAGTAAGGATTTCAATTCACTAATATGCATGGAATCAGCTTGAAAAAACAGAGTTCAGTTCCTGTAAAAAAGGGTTAATGTTAGAGTCAAATTGTAGACACGAGAGTAAATCCGCTCTGGATGGTACAAAATTGCATTGCGGTGGAGGGTTTTGAGTATGGTTACTATTATGATTGAATAAACCGGTGTTTCTACCAGAATGTTGAACAGCAGTGATAACTGGAGGAACAGCAATGGAGTCTCCCACCTGTAGAGGGATGTTTATGTTCACAGGTTGCTCTCGAGGAGAAGTAATGGAGGTTCCCGCCAAAGATGAAGAGTTTACACTGACAGCCTGTCCTAAAGAAGGATGAACATACAAAGGAGCTCCTGCCTGAACGGACTTGGAGGGAGCCAAATTACGAGTGTTAACTTGATTGGAGACTAATCTTGTAGCATTAAAGGAAAGGTCAGGTAAATGATGAGCGTTTACCCTGACAGCTTGTCCTAAAGAGGGATGAACTGTCACAGCAACTCCCACATGAACAGACTTGGCGGGAAACATATTATTAGTGTTAACTTGATTGGGAACTGACCTTGTAATATTTGAGAAAGTCCGGTAAATGATGAGTCAAATAACTGGTACCTGGTGTCTGCGAGTCAGAGAACTGTCCGGTTAAATGTCCAATAGATGACCTTACATACTGAGACCCAGAGGATGCCTGTACTTGATTAGATAAACTGGTGCCTGGTGTCTACAAGTCAGGGAGCTGTCCAGATGAATTTCCAATAGACGACCTTCCATAGTGAGACCCAGAGGATCCCTGTACTTGAATAGATAGTCCGTTGTCAGGATGGAAAGAAACAGGGATGGCTCTGCTGTACATGCTTGTGGAGTGAAGAGGGTCCGTAAGGCAGACTTCAGATTCGTGGTGGTTGACATCTGAAATAGGAGAGGATGACCCAGTTTGGCTTCGTCAAGGGCAGATCATGCCTTTTGAACTTGGTCAACTTCTTCGAAACAGTCACCAAGGCCATTGATGAGGGAAAGGCAGTCCATACAGCCTACCTTGACCTTGCAAAGGCCTTCGACACAATACCCCACTCGGGTATTGTAGAAAAACTTACCAGCTTAAATGTAAACCCATATGTCACAAGATGAGTTGCAAACTGGCTTAAGGACAGAACCCACAGGGTTAGAGTTGCTGGCGCTAGGTCAGACTCCAAGCCGGTCCCAAGTGGTGTCCCACAGGGCTCGGTCCTTGGCCCCCTATTGTTCGGCATCTACTTCTCAGAAGTACAGGCCAACATGGGAGGACTTTGGCTGACAAAGTTTGCAGACGACTGCAAACTGGGCACCATAGTGGAATGTGCATCGGACACGGATATCCTTCAGAAGGGACTCATGGAAACAGATAGCTGGTGCCAGAGCCATGGCCTGAATTTAAACGCCAAAAAATGTATAGTCATACCCTTCGGGGAAAAACAAGGTAACCCCAAGCTACCATATAGGTGGCAATCCACTAAGCACAGAAGAGGTTATCAGGGACCTGGGGACCCAGGTTGACAGTGGCCTTTCTTTTGACACTCACGTTGCTAAAGTGGTTAGAAAGACCTTCTACATTGCCCACCTGATCATGAAGGGATTCACATCCAGATCTAGTGAGGTAATTGTTCCCCTGTACTCTTCACTTATCAGACCAATGATAGAGTACAATGCCCCATTCGGGATGTATCGCACCCGACATCTGCAGCAATTGGAGAGACCCCAAAAGTTCCTCACCAAAAGGATAAAGGGACTCCAAAATCTGTCATATGCTACCAGATTGAAGAAACTCAAGCTCTATTCAGTTGCATACCGTCTGCTCAGAGGTGACATGTGCCTGACATACAAGGCCATGTCCAACCCGGAATTAATGGACATGCTCCACCTCAAAAAATCCAAATCCACCAAAACCACTAGAGCAAGCGACTTAAACCTTAGCACGGATATAAATAGGACATGCTGGAGGGATAGATTTATCACTCAGAGACTCCCTATGCTGTGGAATAAAATCCTGGTCCATGTGAGGCAGAGCACCTCGCTGGCTCTGTTCAAGAGAAATCTTGACCTGTGGATGGGAGATTGTAGGTTTATCCCGGGAATCATCTCTGTGTCACTGCTGGACAGAGGCACAACAAACTAATGGGCACAGTATTTTCACATATAAGGGGCGGCGTAAGCCACAAAAATTTGGGCTAGGCTTATAAATGCCTTAGGGCAGATAGCCTAGTATAAACCTATGAACCTATATATATATATATATATATATATATATATATATATATATATATATATATATATATATATATATATATATATATATATGAACCTATATATATATATATATATATATATATATATATATATATATATATGTATATATATATATATATATATATATATGTATATATATATATATATATGTATATATATATATATATGTATATATATATATATATATATATATGTGTAATATATGTGTATAATATATATATATATATATGTATGTATATGTATAATATATATGTGTATAATATATATATATGTATGTATAATATATGTGTAATATATGTGTATAATATATATATATATATATATATATATATGTGTGTAATATATATGTGTATATATATATATATATATATATATATGTATAATATATGTGTATCATATATATATGTATAATATATGTGTATCATATATATATGTGTGTTATATATATATATGTATATTTATATATGTATATATGTATAATATATTATATATATATATTATACATATATATATATTTTACATATACATATTATAGATATATATAGAACAAGAAACTTCCGACTCTCCACGTTAATAAAATCTTACTTTTTATTCACAGAACAAACAAACGGTAAGCGCTTTCAGATGCTATGCTACGCTTCATCAGACAATTTAATATGAGAAAATAGCTACAAATTTATAGGGAGGCTCAGCCAATAAATAATTGTCTTAAATTAATTAATTAACTTATTATTTAATCAAGTAATCATTTAAGCTTTTAAAGGAAAGCTCTTTTTAAAATTATAAAACGAACATGAGACAGACATAGAGGTTAAAACAAACTGAACCATAAGACGTCAGAAGCATTTAAATATTTATATTTCATATTTCATTAGAACAAAGGTTACTTATGCTAAACCACATTATAAAACAACTAAGCAACATTTAATTTAATGTATTCCTGCATATATCATTGGATTCATATACAGCATTTTCAACTCACTTAAATATGAAACTTCTCCAATTGTTCCTGGTTTAAAAGTTTTTCTACCAGTATATAAAAAACATTTCTATTCACAA
>NC_056750.1:299353618-299358618 GCF_019279795.1 Protopterus annectens
TCATCATCATTTCTGAGCCCTGGCCATTGGTCTCACCACAGCCTTCCAGGGTGTTCACCAAATGCATGGCAGTGGTAGCAACTGGCTCATTACCGCCCCCACCAGACATAAGCTGCTGCAGGCAAGAGGCTATGTTCTTCAAACTTGCTTCTTGTTGGGGATCACTGTTAACTATGAAAAATGTCATCTCGTGCCAGCACAGCAGTTAGAATTCATAGGAGCAATGCTTAATACAAACACTGGCATCACGTCTCTTCTCCCAGAAAGACTTGAGAATGAAATTGCAAGTCAGTCCAGTTTTTTGCAGCAAAAGGGTAATTGCAAGACTGATATTACAAACTCTAGGATCAGTGTTAGCCTTCATCACTTTATTTCACCTTACGAGATATCACGAGGTCCTCCAATGGCTCTTGGCTTCTCAGTGGTCCTTACTGAATCAACCATTGTTCCCTCTGGTAATGATCACCAATCTATGCACAAAAGACCCGAGTTTGTGGCATCATGCCATTGAAATTTTGTCGGGCCAACCCTTTGTCCCTTCTCAGTCCCAAGCCATAGTGACCACGGATGCATCCGAAATAGGTGGGGGGGGGGTTATCTGGGAAAGACAGTCCAAGGCACTTGGTCCCAGCTGGAGGCCAGTTTGAACATCAGTGTTCTAGAGATGAGTGCAGTGCTGTTAGCGTTGCAAGCATTCCAGGAAACCCTCCCCTTGGGAACAGTTGCAATTCAAACAGACAACGTGTCAGTGGTCTGATACATCAACAAGCAAGGGGATACCAGATCTTACCCTCTTTGACAAGAAGCACTCGGGGGGGGTATGGCAGTGGGAGATTTCATCCAACTGCTTTCTAATTGCAATGCATATTCCATGGAGATCCAATTTGATTGTGGACAAATTGAGCAGGAGCAGTCTCTCAATCCTTTGGAATATCTTTTCTGCCACCAATGGGGCCAGCCTTGCTGTGATCTCTTTGCATCCCCCTTGAACAACAAGTGCAGAAGCTACTTTGCCCTAATTCTCCTTCCAGGGGAGACACCATATGATGCTGTCCTTCACAATTTGCTCCCTGCTGTGTTGTACACCTTCCCCCTGATTCTTCTCATATCCCAGTTTCTAAAGAAAGCCCACAGGTCAGATAACAGCATAATTCTTATTGCCCCATTCTGGCCTTGACAGATATGGTTTCCCTTTCTTTGGCCTCACCTAATTTGGAAACCTTGGACGCTGGACCCAGCTTCAGACCTATTGTCCCTTATCCGGAGTGACTAATTGATTTGAATCTTCAAAATCGCAAGCTCAGTGCATTGCTTCTTCATTTCCAATGAGTACCAGACATACTAGTCTCACTTCCCCAAATTGTTCTAGCCTCCCACAAACCTTCAACTAGACTACTGTACTTCAGCAAGTGGCAAAACTTTTCAAAATGGGCTACAGAGAGCAACCTTGAACCCATATTTTGCACCAGTTGATAGGGTCTTGGAGTTTTTGGCATCACCTTTAGATGCAGGAGTATCCTCCTCAACTGTATGAGTTCATCTAGCTGCAATTTCAAACTTTCATAATGGTTTAAATGAATACAGCTCTAATGTCCCACAAACTTTGAAAAGCCTTTCTGTAGGGTGCATTAATGCTCAGCCCTCCATACAAAGACCTTCTGTGCCTTGGGACTTGAATCTGGAGCTACAGTCTGTAATTCCTTATTTCATCCATCTGCAAATTGCGATTTGAATTATTTATCCTGGAAATCTGTATATTTTTTTTGCTGATACTTCTGCTAGGAGAATATCTTCGCTGCAAGCCTCCTTACCTCATTTTTCTTAACGACAGGGTGTTCTTGTGAATAAGCCCTCCCTTTCTACCAAAAATAGTGTCTTGAGACTAATATCAACTAGACTGTACAACTTCTTGTATTTTTCTCTAAATTTTCAAACAAGGGTGAATATTGTCTGCATTTGCTAGATGTTCATCGAGCAAACAAAATCAGAAAATCTCATCAGTTTCTTTCTCTTCTGCTACTCTGGGCAAACCAGTTTGTAAGGTTACTCTGGCTAAATGGATCAAGAACTGTATGACCTTCATTTATAACAAACGGAAACTGCAACTACCAGGACCTGCAAAAGCACATTCAACAAGGTTAATAGCTGCTTCTGCAGTCTTTTATTCCAGAGATTCTATAGAGAGTATAGGGGCAGCGACTACTTGGCATCCCTACATACCTTTGTTACTCATTACAAGCTGGATCTGGTCTCTAAAGGATGAGCATCATTTGGTTTGATGGTGCTAAGGAATATACTTCTGTGAGACCTCCCAAGATTTAGGTACCTGGGGACGCTGTCCCACAGTCAAGGATTAAGTGAAGATTGACAATATCAGATAAAGAAGTGGTCTTACCATTACGTTCCATCTTTGTTGTTGATCTTCATTTGTCCTTGACATTCCCACCCTCCTTACCTTTGCCTTTTGGGCTTCTTAGTGGAATGGATCTATCCTAATAGGTTGTTTTTTTCTTTTTACGAATACAGATATGGTCTGTAATCTGTTATTCATGTCACTATCTTTTGCAAACTCAATCTGTGATAATCCTTAGATGAGCATTATGGGTAAGGTTGAGCTCTAGAGTTTTTGAAAGGCACGAGCTGGAATAATGGCAGAGTCTGTTCCAAGATACGACTGTGAATCCACAGTCACGGATAAGTGAAGCTCGACAATAAAGTTGGAACATTATGGTAACACAACTTTTTTTTTTTTTTTATGACATCATCGGCTGGCTTTGCAGTAGGCATTGATCTTATGTGCTGCTCTATCAGGCCATGATGGCATACCTCCAACCTGTTAGTGAAAGAATTTTGGATAAAGCAACAAAATAATAGGGGAACAAAGGCCCAAAATCAGGGGCGAATTTTAGTTTTTTGCTTTTATAAACTTAGATTGCTAGAATAACAAATTTTGCATTAATTTAATGGATATTATGAAAGCGGTGAGGTTTGCGGTGGGAGTGATGGATGCGTTTAAGGTGGAGGTGGGATTACATCAAGGATCAGCTCTGAGCCCTTTCTTATTTGCAATGGTGATGGACAGGTTGACAGACAAGATCAGACAGTAGTCCCTGTGGACTATGATGTTTGCAGATGACATTGTGATCTGTAGTGAGAGTAGGGAACAGGTGGAGGAGACCCTGGAGAGGTGGAGATATGCTCTAGAGAGAAGAGGAATGAAGGTCAGCAGGACTAAGACAGAATATATGTATGTAAATGAGAGAGAGGATAGAGGAATGGTGAGGATGCAGGGAGGTAGAGGTGGCAAAGGTGGATGAGTTTAAATACTTGGGATCAACAGTTCAGAGTAATGGTGAGTGTGGAAGAGAGGTGAAGAAGAGAGTACAGGCAGGGATCAACAGTTCAGTGTAATGGTGAGTGTGGAAGAGAGGTGAAGAAGAGAGTACAGGCAGGATGGAGTGGGTGGAGAAGACTGTCAGGAGTGATTTGTGACAGACGAGTACCAGTAAGAGTGAAAGGGAAGGTCTACAAGAGGGTAGTGAGACCAGCTATGTTATATGGGTTGTAGACAGTGGCATTGACAAAAAGGCAGGAGTCAGAGCTTGACGTGGCAGAGTTGAAGATGTTAAGATTTGCCCTGGGTGTGACGAGGATGGACAGGATTAGGAATAAATATATTAGAGGGTCAGCCCAGGTTGGAAGGTTTGGAGACGAAGCCAGAGAGGCAAGATTACGTTGGTTTGGACATGTGCTGAGGAGGGATGCAGAGTATATTGGGGAAAAAGATGCTAGGGATGAAGCTGCCAGGTAACAGGAAAAGAGGAAGGCCTAAGATAAGGTTTATGGATGTGGTGAGAGGACATGCAGGTGGTTTGTGTGACAGAGCAAGATGCAGAGGACAGGAAGAAATGGAAACAGTTGATCTGCTGTGGCGACCCCTAATGGGAGCAGCCGAAAGAAGATGAAGTCTGAAATTGTGTCATTATTTAGTTACTTCATTTCTTAGACGTTTGCATTTAAACCACAAATATTACAAGTTCATAGGCGGTTACAAGGATATTGGTCCAAAAGCCATTTAAGTCTTACCAAGCTTACTCCAAATTTACCAAAATATTGCTCACATGTCACTATTCTAAGGAATTTCACAAGGTATGATATAGGCTTGTGCACGTCATGTGTTCACAGTCTGCCCCTGTCCTTTAGTGGCATAGGTGCCAAACATGGGAGATATTTGCAATTACCCATCCACTGGTCCAAGTTACATTTGAATATGGTTAGAGATGAGCTTTGCTCCACATAAATGGAAGCCTGTGCCAAAGAAAAGGCAATCTTAGAGACACATACCTGTCCCTTAAACATGTCTTGTTTGTGTCACAGACAAGGTTTTAGGTTCTTAGAATAGGTATTTCTCATGGTGTTTTGCGGACGTGCAACAAATTCTGCCTTTAGTAAAGGCATAAATCAGAGTGCAGGGATAGGGATTTGAAATGGTCCTCGTACAACTTGTTTATCCCCTGTGTTCCTTTTTTGAGGAACCACTATTGTCCCTCAGACTATTTTAAGTGCCTGGTCTGGTACATGCCAAAGGGAGCAGTTGTACTCAATGTTTGCTCTCATGAGTATAGTGGAACAATGACCTCTCTGGGCCTGGATGCCATATCATTACTTGTAAGTTGTGCAAAATGAAATTATTTTCTTACCACAATAGACGTGGTCAAAGGTCACGTTACTGTCAACATGCATTCCCTGACCACTGGGTCTACTGTTAGGGATATATTATCAGTGTGATAATTTTCCAGGGGTGGCAGTCTTTCCAGAGGGTACTATTATACATTTTTTGCATTGAGTTTAGTCTATGGGCTATGCCTGTATCAGGCCCTCTTGAACAGTATCTGTGTCTTTACTGGATTCACTGACCACACCTAGTTTGCAGTCATCTGCAAATTTGGTCACAGGTCCTTGATATTTGTTTCTACTGTAGAGAAGTAGATGCCAAAAAG
>NC_056750.1:299746118-299748618 GCF_019279795.1 Protopterus annectens
TTATGTATTATATATATATATATTATATATTGCGTTATATATGTATATATATATTACGTATATTATTATTACGTGTATTGCATATATTTATATGTATGTATATATATAACGTATTATGCTGTATACATATATACGTACGGTGCATATTACATATATGCGGCGCTATGCACAGGTATGTGATATGTATTGTATTATTATTACGTATATGTATGCATATATATATTGCATATGTATGCATACGTATTATTACGGTATACTGCAATGTATGCATATACATATATATATTAGACAGTATGATATATACTTATATATGAATGTATTATTACGGAGCATAGGTTGTGGCATACAGTACATATTACATAGTGATGTATTATTATTACATGCATATACGTACGGCCGCATATTATTATTATATATATGTATACACACACATACATATGCATGTGGCTGCATATTACATATGTATGCACACACATATTACATACTGCATGTATACATATTATTACATGCATGGCAGAGTGACATTACACATATACACACACACATATACAGATATACCTTATTATTATTATTATTATTATTAGATGCATATATATGTATTGCATTACATATTATTATTATTATGCACATAGCATAATTATTACACATACGTATTGCACATGCACATATTATTATTATTATTATTAACAATATACGACATACATATGGCTGCATATTATTATTAGCTGTACGCATGTGCTATTGATACATACAAAGTATGTATATACATATGTACGTATTGCATAGAGTACGCATATACATATAGTATATATGTATATATACATCGCATATATATGTATAAGTATGTGACAGACATATTATTATATACATATATATACATGCTATATATATTTATGTATTACATTACATGTACATATATATATATATACGCGCAGTATACGCATATGTATATATACATGTAGTGTGTGTATATATACGCGCATTACGTATACAGGCTGCGTATATATACCATATATATATATTTATGCATATATATATATATTAATATTGCATACACATACATATATACATATTATTATTACGTGTATGTATGTATACATATATACATGTATGTATTATATATGACATATATATATATATATATGTACATATATTAATATATGTATATTATTGTGTGTATATACACATATACATATTAATATACGTATTGCACATATATACAGACATATATATTACACAGGTATATATGCATATATACATAAAGGTATAAGGTATATGCTGTATATATTATATATGTATACATAAAAGTATATATGATTAGGCAAGCGTTACATATATGTGTTATGTACATATAAAGCATGTATGTACGTATTATATATATACATACATATATATATGTATGTATACATGTATTACATATATGCACATGCTATGTACATATATATATATGTATGTATACATATATATATACGTATTGCATATATATACATACATGTACATATGATATATGTACATAAGTATGTATACATGCATACATATGTACATGCATACATATTACATGTATATATACATGGCTGCATATATTACATACATATTGTAGCATACATATTACATACATACACACATGTACACACACACACATGTATTATGGCACATACATATGGCTACATGTATTATATATATATATTATTATGTACATATATACATACATACATACATACGTATATACATATATTGCAAGAGATATATATATATATATGACATATACGTATATACACATATTATTGTATATGATACATACATATCATACATATATATATGCACATATATATATATGTATATATATCACATATATATATATACATGTATATACATTCATATATATGTATACATACATATTGTTACATATATATAGCTATATGTATACATATACGCATGTATTACATATATATGGCTACATGCATATGCACATTACACATACGTATTATGTATATATCCATATATGCCATACATACGTATATATGGCTGCATGTGTGCACACACACACACACACACACACATTATTGTGGCTGCATGCAGTGCACACACACATACACATTATTGACACACACACATGCATGCACGTGCGTGCATTACACATATGGTTGCGCTGCATGTGTGTACACACACACATACGACACACATATTACACACATTATTGCATCCATGGTACGTATGTATTACATACATGTGCGCATATACATGTAGTGTGTATACATATATATGTATATGTGCATATATATATATATGTATGTGTGTATGTATTACATATATATATATGTATATATGTATATATATATGTGTGTATATATATATGTATGTGTGTGTATATATATAGCATATATGTATATATGTATATATGTATATATACATATATATATATGTATGTATGTGTATACATATATACATGTATATATGTATATGTATATATATATATATATATAAGTATATATATATATAT
>NC_056750.1:299756118-299793618 GCF_019279795.1 Protopterus annectens
TAAAAGGATCTACATTTTCCACATAAAGCTATGTATACCAAACCCACAATTATAATATCCTTTGTTTTTAATAGTTACTCCCCTACTACTCAAATACACCTCACTCTTGTCCACTATATATTCACATTGTTTACAATGGCCACATCTATATGTTCCATTTTTCCTCAACCCCCCCATTA
Organism: Protopterus annectens; assembly: GCF_019279795.1. Classification (NCBI taxonomy): domain Eukaryota; kingdom Metazoa; phylum Chordata; order Ceratodontiformes; family Protopteridae; genus Protopterus; species Protopterus annectens. The sequence goes on from NC_056750.1 coordinate 299,756,298, forward strand.
TGCCATAATCACTGAAATTATTCCTTATATTATTAGACTCTAATAGTTGTTTCATATTCAGGGAATTCCTGTATACTACCTTTGGAACAATATTTTTAATATTATTAATATCTGTATATAATCAGAAATTATTCCATTCCTTAATAAATACTTCTCTTATTTTGGAATTGGAAATATTGTATTCCAAGATCATAGCCTGTTCAAAAATACCGTCCTTTTCACTATTGTTTATTATTGTAGTTATCTCCGACATGATTTCACCACTTCCTTTAATAGGTTTAAATTTTGTAGCTCTCCCAATTTCCACCTCCTTTCTGATATTCTCTACAAATTCTGTAGGATATCCCCTTTCTTGGAACATTTTTTCCAAGATGTTCCATTCTATTTTAAAATCTTCATTTAAACTAGTCATGCGACAGCCCCTCACAAATTGCCCTTTTACTATATTCTTTTTGCAATGTGAGGGGTGTGCACTGGTGAAATGTAAGAAAGAGTTACAAAAAGTTTTTTTCCTATAAATTTTAGATTCAAAAGCATTATTATATTTATATATCTCAACATCCAAATATTTTAGTGAATCAGAAGAGGTGGTATAAGTAAATTTCAGGAAGTTGGTAGTTGTATTTATATAGTCAAAAAACTCTTCAAATTTGTCTATACCTCCAGTCCAAAAAATAACTATATCATCTAGAAAGCGACGGTATACTGTCCAGTATTTACTAAATTCAGAATACAATATATACTTTTCTTCCCATTTTGCCAATACAAGGTTTGCAAATATGGGTGCACACGCTGTACCCATAGCAACCACTTGTATTTGTTGATAATATTCTTCGTTGAACATCAAAAAATTGTATTTCAACACCATGTCCACTAAACTCATAATAGTTGTGTTTTCTACTTGGGTCAATTTTTTATCTTCATAAATTACTTCCTCAAACATATTTAAACCCTCTCTATAGGGTATACAAGAAAAAAGGTCTATAATGTCTATGGTTACAAACATCAATTCTTCCCTATATAATTCAGGGGTAATGTTTCTTAGGAAATCCCAAGAATCTTTTAATATATATTTATTATTGGCACATATATGTTTTACTTTCGAATCAACATATTTGGCCAAGGGGAGTGTTTTCGAACCTTCAGAGGAAACTATTGGCCTGAATGGGGGATCCTCTATACTTTTATGAACCTTGGGTATTCCAAAGATAATCAGTATCCTTGGTTTCCCCACTTGTAAATATTCATAAGTTTTTTTATCAATTGTTCCTTCAAGTAACATATCTTTCAAATTTAGATCTATTTTGTGGTACGCCACATTCACCTCATTTATGGAAACACAAGTATACTTTGTTTCATCTCTCAAAATGCAGTTCATTTTACCCTTATACATGATATTATCCATTATAACTATACCCCCTCCCTTATCCGGTTTCATAATTCTAATATCAGAATTATTTCTTAGCATGTTCAAAATCTGATATTCTTCTTTAGAAAGGTTAGTTTTATGAAAACCTTGATTGTATACTTTCCTAACTTCCTTTTCCAGAATCATCTCCAGGTTCTTAATCTGCGGATGCAGGGGGGGATTAAAAGTAGAATGACGGACCAGAACTGAGTCCTGAGGAGTAGAATTACTATTCATTATAGTTTTTAAATTAATTTTTCTCATACATACTTTCATATCTATAATGGTTTTGACTATATCCCCTTTATTATAGGGAATAAACTTCAATCCTTTACTTAATAGATCAAAATGTTCATTGATAATAGAAATACCACTGTAATTATATATAGAAAATTCATTGTAGGTATGTTTAGGACCAATCCTAGTAATTTCACTATAATCCGAAGTGGGGGGTGGGTGTAACTTATCTAAAACCTCCCTCTCCCCCTTCTCTGAAAAGCCTGGTTATTTTGATAACCTGTACCCCTTTCCCCTCTGTCCAAGGGTGGAATTTCGGTATTATAGTCCAAACCATTCCATTCTCTTCCTACCTCCTCATTTTTCCTAGAAGTAGTAGTTTGATATTTGTTATTCCTTATTAATTTATCACCCTGATGGTCCCCTTTAGTATACGGAGGCTTGGGATAGCTCTGGTCATTTTGATACTCCTCTATATCCCTTTTTAATTTGTTCATCTTTCTTTGCACAAGTTCGTTACATTTAAAATCAATATCATCTCTAACCTTATAATACTTGTCACACTCATCTCTAATCCCATGTATTAAATCATTCTTGATACAGGTGTCTAACACAAGTTCGTTACATTTAAAATCAATATCATCTCTAACCTTATAATACTTGTCACACTCATCTCTAATCCCATGTATTAAATCATTCTTGATACAGGTGTCTAACACATCAATCTCCCCTTTTAATGTTTCTTGCACCCTAATATTTTCTTTAATAACAAGCTTTAAAATTTCTAAACCACAATCATTAAAAACATCTAATAATTTTTTTTGAAAATCTAGGTGGACTAATTTTTAAAAATGTATTTAAGCATTTTAATTGGTAAAATATGTTATATCTGATGAAGTCCAACAGTGAGGGTGGACGAAAACGCAGTGTGTTATAAGAGCGTTTATGTGGAGTCTGTTTTTCGTGGTTGTGGAATAAACTGTTTGTGAAATCAATTTTGGTGTAATCCATACCATCTACCTTGCTCGTCTGAGGTTACTGGTGATATTTGAGCGTTTTGGTGCTTTCCTAGTTAATTTTACCTCTCCCAGTGTGAAAACAGAAGCTGAGAGAAAGTGCCTTTGAGACTGTTTGGCTAAAATTCAGCTGCTTCCTGGTAGGTACGCTGCCCGAATGCTAGCAAAGAAGAATTTTGGAGAATCTGAAAGAAGATCAGTACTAAAAGGTGAAGAAAAAGCACTGGTTGGGAAGGAACCTGCAGCTGTTCAGCAAAAAAAAAACAGATTAAGCTTCAGCTTTACTTCAAGCCATGGCTTCCATTAATTTTAGAGGAAAAGGTCAATCAGAGGTACTCTGAGGTGAGTAAATAAATGAAACATTGAAGAGTAATATCGCCTCAAAATGCTGAAAAAATGTTTTAACTGGCTATTCAGATGAACTGATAAAACTCCAAAATTCCAAGGCTGAAATGAAAAGGATGGCTTAGTAAAAGGATTCTCAAGAAGAGCGGTTTAAAAAATAGAGGAAAGCTTGCACAGAGAAAACCTGAGATTTTCTGCTGTACCAGCGAAACAGGAAGCAGCAGGCTGTATTAAATATATGAAAGCACAAATAAGCAACAGAACTGGTAATCCTCAGCAGGATCTCTTAATTGAAAGTGCACATTTAGTGTCTGCTCCAAACCTGGCCTTGAGCTGCAGCCAAGACCTGTTTTAGTAAAGACACAATCATACCAGCAGGAAAAGCTGATCCTGGCAAAACTGTTGCAGAATGGAAAAGTATTAAAAAGTGGTGCAGCAGTGTGTGTTTTTTTAAACCTGGTTGACTTTTTCTAAACAGTCACTAGAGCCATTGACGAGGGCAAAGCAAGTCCATACAGCCTACCTGGACTTGGCTAAAGTTTTCGACACAATACCCCACTCTGGCATCATAGACGAGCTCAACAGCTTAAATGTAAATCCATATGTCACAAGATGGGTGGCAAACTGGCTAAAGGATAGAACCCATAAAGTCAAAATCGCTGGAGCCATGTCAGACTCAAAGCCAGTGACAAGTGGTGTCCCACAGGGCTCTGTCCTGGGACCCATCTTGTTCGGCATTTATTTCTCAGATGTGAAAGCAAACATGGGAGGGTTGTGGCTGACAAAGTTCACAGATGAGTGCAAACTAGGTGCCTTAGTCGATACACCAGCTGACACACACATCCTACAGAAAGGCCTCACTGAAACGGACAACTGGTGCCGGAGTCATGGCCTTAAACTAAATGCCAAAAAATGTATAGTCATCCCCTTTGGGAAAAACAAAGTGCCCACATATTATCACATAGGCGGTAACCCACTGAGTACAGAAAAAGTAATCGGAGACCTGGGGACCCAAGTCGATAGTGACCTCTCATTTGACACCCACGTTGCCAAAGTGGTTAGAAAGACTTTCTACCTTGCCCACCTTATCATGAAGGGATTCACATCTAGATCAAAGGAGGTCATTGTGCCCCTGTACTCCTCCCTTATCAGGCCCATGATTGAGTACAGTGCCCCATTTGGTATGTACCTCACCCGGCACTTGCAACAGCTAGAGAGACCCCAAAAGTACCTCACCAAGAGGATCAAGGGTCTCCAACATACGTCATGTGCTGCCAGACTAAATAAACTCCAACTCTATTCAGTAGCATACCGCCTCCTCAGAGGTGATCTGTGCCTGACGTACAAGGCCATGTCCAATCAGGAATTGATGGATTTTTTGAGGTGGAGCATGTCCAAATCCATCAGAACCACGAGAGCTAAAGATTTGAACCTCAGCACAAATATGAATAGGACATGCTGGAGGGACATATTCATAACTCAGAGGCTTCCCATACTCTGGAACAGAATCCCAGTTCATGTTAGGCAGAGCCCCTCACTGACTCTCTTCAAGAGAAATCTTGATGAGTGGATGGGAGATCGTAGGTTTACCCCAGGGGTCATCTCTGTGTCACTACTAGACAGAGGCACAGTAAACTAATTCTTTTATGTAAGGGGGTCTTCACTGTGTCACTACTAGACAGAGGCACAGTATTCTAAATCTATTCTGTACACTTTTGTACCATTACATGGGGTGGCGAAAGCCACATCACTATGGCTAGGCTTATTAATGCCCCAGGGCAGATAGCCTAGTACCAAACTATGAAACTATAAAATGATTATTCACTATAAATGAGGCAGAAAAGAAGCAAATGTATCCCAGCAATCAGGGAATGTTGAGACAGGTGTGAGGTTTAGGCTGTTGTATCCACCTGTCTGAAAAGTGTTATTTCCCAGAGAATCAGAGAGAATTTTTTATGCAGAACAGGCTAAGGAGAAAAGTTTATACAACAAAAAGTGAGCTGCCAAGTAGAAGGCGACTTTGCTTATTCTTCTCACAATAAGGCTTTTAGAGAATCTTTGCCAGTGAAATCTTTTTCCAGTGTTCCAAAGGAAAATACTTGAGAGAGAGAGAGAGAAAAATAGCACAGTAATTGACCAAAAGAATCACAAGGAGTACCTTGGACTTGAACCCGAGTCTAGTGTTGAGAGATGGAGTTGATCAGGAAGAAGACCAGCAGCACTGAAATTAGTGAATACATGTGAGATTATAAAGCATCAGTCACACTTGTGAAATATGGCTTTACAAATAAAATTGGCTAAGAAAAGATTGGACTTTGGTTGACTTTGCTAAAACATGTACCCCACATTATGTCTTTAATGTGCAGAAAGACACTAAATGGGGGGGGGGACTGCAAGTCTAACAGTTTTGTTCTTAGTATTTGTGTACAACATTTAAACTGCACGGTATATTGTAAAGCTGTTTTATATAGTGTGCAGTCAGGGTTATTTTAAATCTGGTGGGGAGTTTTCGGTGACTTACTTGTTAAAAATATTAAAGTAAAGAAGTACCTTTTTAGTTGTAAGATATATAGGATCTGATGTCTCTTCTTTCTGGGGTCAACGTATTTATCTGATGCAACTCTTATCAGAGATCAACCATTTCCAAAAGATTTCAGCCCCCAGGCTCCTCTTTCTCTACCCTTAATAGCTAACTCTGTGCAGAATTATCCCAGATCTCATTTGAAACCTACCAGGATAGCAGATTGATCTCTAGCTCTGCTGGGGGTGTAACCTTTTTGAGCACCTTTGTGACATATTTTCTCCCCTTTTTACCTCTGCCCAATTTTTTTTCTTAGTGATTAAGTATTTTTGTATTTTTCTAGTAAATAGGGTTAGGTAGTGTAGGATAGCATTAGTGTAGAGTTGTTTCATAGTATTCAAGGGTTTTCCCACTTTGTGTGGAGTGTTCTTCGTAGTGGTGTGTGTCTGGGTAGTTGATGCTTATAGTTAGTGTGTCTTTTTTAGTATATTGTGTTATGTTTTTTGGCTATTAGTAATGGATAAGGAATTTAAGAAGTGTGTGGTGTGCTGCCACAAACCCTCTTCCCAAGAATCGGGTTATCTGTGCATCAGCTGTCTCAGGGCATTTCACATGCAGACCCAGCATGCCATTTGTGACAGCTCTGAGTCCAGGACCCTCAAAGAAAAGAGGGTCAAGCTAGTCCTGAAGGGTCTTCTGCCCATTTGGGATACTTCCTCCTTCTCTGTTATAGTTAGTAAACATGAGAATCATGATCGGAGTTGAAAGGAGGGGACCAAGGACCTTCAAGGGGGATCATAAATATTTGGCTCCCCCTGCTTCTACATAGCCATATTTGAAGATCCAAAGATATTGGGCTTTTCCAGCTGTCTTGGCACCATTCTTGGATCCAATGACTCGGGCCAGTTCTCCCATGGATTTGACTGGGAAAGGCCCCTTCTCTGATGCTCACTATCCCTAGTGATTTTTGAGAGAGCTCCCTTGGGCAAGGTTCATTCTCCCTTCTCTCCCAATGCTTCCTGGGAATTTTCTCCAGAGTCTTCATCACCTTCCCCCCAGACATGATCCTGTCTGGTTTAGGCCCAGTCCTTGGAGCCTTCTACTAGTAGGCTGGCCTCCAAGCCTCCCTTGGTGGCTTCTTTTTGTCTGTTGTTATAAGACAAGTTTGAAACCTGCTGATTTGGAGCAGCTGATGTGATCCTTCCTGCAGACCGAGATAAAGTTAGGCCTGATTACCTTGGCTTTGCATCCTGAACCCAAGGTTTTTGCTCCAAAAAACTTGTTTCCTCCCTTGGATCTGTTAACTCTGGACTACCAGGAGCTTGTTGCCTTACCACCTTCGGGTCTGAGCCAGAGGCTTGGCTGATTTTGGCTTCCACCCCTTCCTTGACTTTCTCGACTCCAGTGGACCTTGGAGCCAACCTTTTTGGGCCAGGGTTTCCTAATTGGGTTTGTTTGGGTTTGGAAGTCATCCTTTCCAGTCAGTGCTTTATCTTTCAGTACTTCAGATCTGATCTCTGCATCAGGAGGGCAGGCGGGGCTGTTAGAGTCTTGCATGTCCTTGAAGTCTTTGGATCCCACAGATGTGGGCTATGGGTAGCCTGCTTCAGCCTCTGTTTTTGACATCATAGAAAGAATGTTCATCTGCCTGGATTCAGACTAGTCAACGCCAACCAGAATCCTACCCCACTCATCTATCTGTGTGGGCTCTTCATCAGTTTGCTTCAGGACAGCCCACTCCAGTTGGCCTCCAGATTACACTAGATCCAGGGCCTCCTGTCTCTTCCACTTTTCTCCCAGATCATGGCAGGAAGTTCAAGTTGAAATACCAGGATTCCCCAACAGAATCCCTCATTGAAGATATCCAGCCTCTAGGATGGAGAGGGGTCTCTGAAATCACCCCACAATAACACCTGCTTTGGTGACCTTATGGAGCTACTCTGCCAGTACTGGGGTTGGACAGCTGAATCCCCATTTCTGGAGGGGCCAGTGTTTCTGGAGGCATTTGGAGGTGGGGGAGCATCCACATTCTGAGTGGCTCCCTCGCCGGATGCACTTGTTGATTTGGTCTCTCAGAGGGCCTTGGGGCACCTGATATGGAGTTACCAATTTCCAAAAATCCTGATAAAATTTTGGCCCCTCCAAAGGATTGCCAACATTGGAGTAGGGGTTCTGCCATTGCTGCTATTGTGGGGCTGGCTGCCACCAAGAAGGATATCTTGGAAGAAAGTTCATCAGTTCACCCCCCCCCCCATAGAGTGTCTACGACGACGGATCAGTTAGGAAGGCACTCCTACGCATCAGACACTTTTGTGCTGAGAGCATTAAATTACCTGGGTTACTTGACACGCTTTCAAGACATCGTGTCTGAAGTGTCAAGAGTGGTTAAGAGACAACAGGTTCCATTCTCAAAAGACTCTGGAGGCACAGTTGTCCACCCTGCAGTCTTTTGCTTTTGTGTCCACGTGTCTTCTTTCCAGTGCAGCCAATGGCATGTTCTGGGCTGCTGCCACTGGCATTGCCAAATTTGCAAGAGCTTGTGTAGCTTTGTGAACTGCTAAAATGGTGTCCTTTATTAGTGTACTTACAATGGCTTTTCACTTTTTGGGACTAAGGTTAAAGACTCTCATGAGATAGCAGGAAGGAGTGAGGCTGTCTGCTGTCACTGTGCATTTTGCTACCCCCCCCCCCCCCAGGACCTTCTGTCAGAACCAGAAGGGGAAAACATCTCTTCTTTCGGAAGGCACAGCAGTCCGTTCTGATGATTCCCCCTGCGGCAGCGGGGAAACTAGAATGGATGCCATCTGCATGGCAAGGCTGGTGCACAGAACCAGGGCTTCCACCGAGCCTTTTCTGGGAGGCATTCCAGTGCATCTGAAGGGTTGGCCAGCTGTCCTGCTCTGGAGGCAGTCTGGTTCATTTGACTCTACATGCAAATGCTTTGGAGGCAGTCACCTCAGATGCATAGATGTTGAGCCGTATACAGAAGCTACATGATTCCATTTTTATTTCAACCTAGAGAAAATACCAAGCACTTTCTGGATGTGCCATCTCGTCAGAGAAGAGATGCAGTTATCGAAATCTAAAAGCTATTGGTAAAGAGTTATCCAAGAGGTCCCACCAGACCAATGTAGATGTGGGTTCTGATCCAGATTCTTTTTGGTCCCAAAGAAGAACAAAGGCCGCAAACTAATTTTGCCTTTAAGCAGAATTAATCACTTTGTGAAACGTACCAAATTCAATTTTAGTAGACATTCTGAGCAGGAACATTCTTCCTCACTGTTGGTACCTAAATCCCAAAGTTGCTGCTCAGATTTGTTGGTGCTGGGGCACTCTGTGATCTGTTTGCTTCCCTATCCAACATCAACTGCATAAGTTATTATGCTCTAGTTCCTGCACAGGGATAGTCACCCAGGGAAGCACTTCTGTCTGCTGGGTCTCCTGCATCCATATCCTCCAACTCCTTTGATAATAAAGTTCCTGCAGAAGGCTGCCTTTTGCAGAGTTAATGTGATCCTTATTGTTCCTTTCTGGCTGCTTCAGGTGTGGTTCTTGTTTCTATTGATCCTTCTGAGGTACCCTCCTTGTGTGCTGGATCCCATTCCAGACTTGATCTCTCATCCTGCAGGCTTGGATCCACCTGACCTTCAGACACTCCGGTTTCTCCAATTCCCCCAATGACCAGAGATCACAAGCTTCCAGAGAAAGCTGTCCATATTTTGCCCTCCTGAAATTATCTACTCCTTCACGAGCAAGTGAAAATGCATCACCTTTTGCATTTCTTTTAAAGGCTTGGACCCATTCTCAGGGTCTTTACAGTCTTTTTTTTTTTTTTTTTTGCTGACTTATTTAATTCAGAATCTCATTCTGTTATCAAACTATAGCTAGGTTCATGGGTAGGTACTAGGCTATTGGCCCTAGGGCCTATATAAGCCTAGCCAAAAAGGTACCCTGGCTTTCGCCACCCAAGAAAATTATTTTCCTGTGCCCCCTGTTGAGCAGAGCCACAGAAGTGATCCCTGGGGTGAATTTCCTATTTCCCATCCAATCATTAAGACTTTTCTTGAAGAGTGCTAATGAGGAGCTGTGTTTGACATAGATAGGTAGTCTGTCCAGAGTATGGGAAATCTCTGGGACAGAAATCTATCCCTCTAGCATGTTCTGTTTATTTTGATGACAAGGTTTAGGTTCCTAGATCGTGTAGCTCGGAGGGATTGGGGTTTCTTTAAGTGGAGCATGTCCAACAGCTCTGGGTTTGACACAGCTTTGTATGTTAGGCAGAAATCGCCTCTGAGTAGGTGATATGCGACAGAGTAAAACTGGAGTTTTTTTAGACTGTCTGCGTAGGGCATCTGTTTGAGGCCAGTAATCCTCTTTGTGAGGTATTTCTGTGGCCTTTCCATTTGTTGTAGATGTCTTGTGAGGTACATACCAAAAGGGGCGTTGTACTCTATAATGGGTCTAATGAGTGATGAGTAGAGGGGAACAATGACCTCTTTTTTTTCTAGATGAGAAGCCTTTTGTGATGAGGTGAGCCATGTAGAATGATTTCCTGACCACTGTGGCAATGTGATTATCAAAGGAGAGATTACTGTCCACCTGTGTCCCAAGGTCTCTTATCACACTTTTGGCATTAAGTAGACTACCACTTATGTGGTAGTTCATGGGTACAGAGTTTTTACCAAAGGGGATGACAATACACTTTTTGGCATTGAGCTTCAGGCCATGGCTTTGACACCAGGTATCTGTCTCAGTGAGGCCCTTTTGTAGTCTGTCCACATCATTAGAAGTTTTAATTATGGCTATTGGTTTGCAGTCATCTGCAAATTTTGTTAGCCAAAGACCTTCTGTGTTAGCCTGTACTTCAGAGAAGTAGATACCAAACAGGAGAGGAGGACCCAGGATTGAATCCTGTGGTCCTCCACTTGTCACTGGTCTGAAGTTGGATTTGGAGTCTGCTGCTTTCACAGTGTGGGTTCTGTCCGTGAGCCATTTGGCAACCCATCTTGTGACATAGGGATTTATACCTAGTTTAGTCAGCTTATCTATAATTCCAGAGTGGGTGATGGTGTCGAAAGCCTTGGCAAGATCTGGATAAGCTGTGTGAACCACCTTACCCTCATCTATGGCTTTGGTGACTGCTTCAAAGAAGTCAGTCAGGTTTAGGAGACATGGTCTGCCTTTTACAAACCCGAACTGGGTAGGGTCCAGAGTTTGAAGATTACCAATGTCTTTGTTTATGAGTTCCATGACGGTACGTTTTAACTCGTCAGTCTAAAGGGGCGGTAGTTCCCGGGGTCCGTCGTGGCTCCCCCTTTGTGGAGTGGGATAACCATTGCGGTGTGCCATTCAGTGGGCACAAAGCCTAAGGTGAGGCTATGATTGAACATGGTACTTGGGTAGGGTGCCAGTTCATTCTGCAGTTCGTGTAGAAAGCAGCCTGGGATATTGTCAGGTCCCATGGATGCTGTGTTCTTGGCTTTGTAGAGTGTGTTTTTTTACCTGTGCAGCTGTGATTACAGGAACTTTATATTCTTCCGGTATAGAGGTGGGCCCATTGGGGGGGGGGGGGGGGGTAAAGTTAGCACTGAGCCTATCTGCCAGGATGTTGGCAATATCAGTTGGTTCTATATATTTAGTGCCATTGTGCTGTAACTCAGAGCAGATCTGAGTGTTGCCATTGAGATTCTTGACATAGCTATAGAATGCTTTGTGGTTGTCTTTAGAGTCAGTGGCAATTTTGTTTTTGTAGCTAACTTTGGAGGATTTTGAGGGATCTCAGCTTCTTACTGAGGCTGACCAGGGAGTTCCTCCAGTCATGGGATTTTACTCTTTTTTTGCAACAGTTTCTTTCTTCTGTTGTAGAGTTTGTTTATGGCAGAGGACCACCAGATTGGCTTTCTTTTTTTGGAGGATAGCATCTTGGTTCTATTAGGGATAGCATGATCCATGCACTCGTGTAAATGCTTATAAAGTGCATTCGTGTAGGATTCAGCAGTCGTACCTCTATTGTCCATCTGCATGGGTGTCATGAAGTTTGCCACTTCTGTCTTAAGAAGTGTGAAGTTGGCTTTGGAGAAATTTATTTACAGTGGTTTCCCTAATTGGGGGTGGGGGTGGGATGTGGATGTCTATGGTGATTAGCTTATGGTCTGATCTGACCAATGAGGAATTGACCTCAGGTGTGGAACACCGGTTGCCCATGTTGGTAATGACCAGGTCTAGGATATTGCTACCCCTGGTGGGGGTGTGAATACGTTGATCCAAGGCATTGGAATTTATGAATTCCAGACAACGTTGAGCAAAAGAGTTGGTACATGAGTAGTTTTCCCATTTAATGGTGGGGTAGTTGAAATTGCCCTTTATTATTGTGTTGGATTGTACCCTAATACTTTCCAGTGTATCAATAAACGAGGAGTGGGAATCCTAGGGCATGGTGGGGGGTCTGTAGCAAGCTACAATTTGGATTGCATTCTCGCCCAGAGTTAGTTGCACTTGGTTAATCTTGGATGCATTATGCTGTGCAACTATCCTGGAGGTGTGGATATCCTTAATGAATAAGGACACGCCTCCACCTTTAGTGCTTCATTCTGTGTTAGGTGGCCAAAAGGTGTGGTATGAATTATAGCCTGGTAATGTAGAGGTGCTCTCTGTAGCTTTGAACCAGGTCTCTGTCACTGCACAGATGTTGATGTTCTCCATTTTAAGGAGTGCCTCGAGTGAGTGCATTTTGAAGTTTAGACTTCTAGCATTGAGTAGCATTACCCCCAGATTTTGCTTGCTTGTACCTGTTACAGTGGTGAATTTGTCATTTGAACCTTGCCTAAAAAAGGCACTATAGGGATGCCAAGAGCCTTGGCCAGTATCCGGAATCCCAAGGGCGACAGGTGCAGGCCATCTCTGGCAAAGCATTGTGGTCTGTCGATCATGTCGTCCCAGGCAGACAAATACTGGATCCCCTTAGAATGACACCAGAAGCTTAGCCAATTGTTGACATCAGTCATTTTGTCCTTGTACTGTGGTATCATTCTAGGTGATGGCAGGATGCTACTCAGGGTTAGGGTCATACCTGCCTGGGCTACAAGATTGGAGAGTTCCTCCATGTCTCTTTTCATGTAGTCAAGGGACGTACGTCTCAGGTCATTCACATCAACATGGACAATGACAGTGTCATATTTGTACTTGTTGTGGAGTGACCTGAGTGCGTGCATTATGTGGTGGATCCTGGCACCTGACAGGCAGCTGACAGTAACTTCCTCCTTGTTTAGCCTGGTGAGTGGAACATCAGTGTGCCTGACTATAGAGTCAGCTATGACTAGCATGTTGGGTACGTTGTTATGCCTTAAGGGCTGTGGTTGAGTGGAACACTGAGTTTGTGGGCTATGTGTCATTTGGGTTGTGTTGTGGGTGGAGTTTGCTTGAGTTTCTGCTTTGGAGGTCCCGGATGCTTGGGCAGGTTTTTATTGAGAGCCTCCACGAATTTAGGTGTATGTTTTGTGTTTCTGTGTGTGTGTTTTGGTGGTGTAGGTTTTGAGGGACTATGTGATGAGTGTGGTGTGGTGCAAGTGTTTACCTTTTCCTCTTGACTGTCTAGTCCAGTCTTGGGTGAAGAGAGCTTTGCTTCCAGTTTGGCTATATAAGTGCATCTCTCACAGATTGTAGTGTTGGGTGGTAGGATGAGAGGGTTGTCTGTGTACATGAGGCAATTGCTGCATTGCCCCAAGATGCCCAGATTCATCAGGTAGACAGGAGAAATCACCGGGAGCTGACCCTTAGACATGCCTGAATAGGTGCTTATTTAAGTACTAAAAACTGCTTTCCTCTAGACAAGTGAGGAAAGTTGAGTGCTGTAGTAATTTGCAGCTTATTTAGTGCTTATGAGTTCTGAACAAGTGCTGAGTTCAAAGAAACAGATTTGAGTGCTGAAACTAGAAAAGTGGCTAGTTTTAAGAAACACAATTAAGCTAGAAGGCTTCCCTCCCATACAAAAAGGCTTGGGGGCTCAGAAGCCTACAAACAGTCTAGACCACTTACAGGAAAGGCAGGAAACAAGCTATTTCTAACTTTCACATTGGCAGGAACAATACACCCATTTGAGTCATTAAAGATTTCAAAGGATTTCCTCAGGGGAACCTTAGTATTGTGGAATCCTGTTTGGTACCCTATCCCTCCATGGGATTTGCCATTTATGCTTCATGTGCTTGCCTTGCCTCCTTGCAAAAGGTGATATTACTAGAGCTTTACTTCTACGGCTTTTCTGTCTAGAGCTATTATGGATGACATCTGTGCTGCTGCTGCTGGGGTGGATCCACACACCTTTATGCCTCACTACAAGCTTGAATATTCAGTCGAGATCTAAGGCCTCCTTTGGTTCCATCGTATTGCAGAATGTGATCTCATCAAACTCCCTAAGGTGCAATGTGGCTGGGAAGTCTGTCCCATAGGTTGAACGGGACAGAAAAGACAACATTGGGTCCGAATGTTATGTACTTACCATAATGATAGATCTTTGTTGTCTGTTTCCGTCTAATTCAACCATCCCTCCCACCTGCCCCCCCCCCCCCACAGTATCATGTTTCTCTTGAGCCTCGGATGACCAAGTCATGGAGGCTTCTTCACCTCATTTTGCTTGGGGGACCTTGGTTTTATGCTCTCAGAATTAGCAGAGGAAGCTGTTTGGAGAGGGTCAAACTCAATCTGAGGTAATTCGTTATGGAGCTAGATATTATGGGTAGAGTAGGGAGAGCTTGGTAGCTCATGTCTTTTGGAAATGGCCAGTCTCTGATCCGAGTCAGATCCGATAACCCATAGATTGAACTTAATTGAAAATGGACAACATGGATCTATCATTATAGAAAGTACGTAACATCCATGTTTACACTACAAGAAGAAGAAAGGCAAAACAGGAGCAGGTTTAAGTTAACTTAATGCTGTCTGTTTTGGCTGCCGAGATAGGGTGGGGGTATAAAATGTATTGATTTTATTATATGTAGAACGAAGTTCCCTTATTTGTAGAATATGATCCACAGCTGACCAGAGATAGCTTATCTACCCTTCCTCTCCAGAAAAATAAGGCAACTGGTGTAGTTTTTAGCAAAACTGTTGTATTTAGTCTTCCCATATGGATGGCGCAGTGGTGCAGTGATAGCATTGTCACCTCACACAGCAAGAGCTTCTCCGGTTTGATTCTCGGCTGGAGTGCCTTCTGTGTGGAGGCTGCATGTCCTCCCTGCATTCGTGTGTGTTTCCTCTGGGTGCTCCAGTTTCCTTCCACGCCACAGACATGCATCTGGTGCATTTCTCCCAAGGCATCTAATGAAAATTGGCTTTGTTCCAAGTCGGAATTTCCCGTTTAATAAATGTTCAATAAGTAAAATAAATGTAATCATTCTTGTAGTTAAATCTTCTGTGAAGACTAAATAAAACAGTCTTTCCAAAAACTGCTTCATTTGCCTTATTTCTGTAGAGAGGAGGGATAGATAAGCCATCTAAGATCAGCCATGAATCAGATTTGCTTGTATGCCAATTGAAGTCTTGTTTTGTTTTTACAAGGGTGGATGTCAAGATTTATGTCCTTGGCTTAAGATATAAACAAGTTTTTTCCTAAGCAAATAGGCTTGAAAAATAAGACAAAATGAAGAAAGCCATGAAAAAATAAGATCCGATGTTGTTAATCTTCATTCATTCCTTACTGATGGGTGTTAGTTCCGTCCTCGGAACCGAGTCAGACATTATAACAAGCTCGCGCCAGTCAAAATAACTCTTGAGCTAAGCTTTACCCATAGTGCCCTGTCAGTATTACCTCAGATCTCGTTTACCACATACTGAATCAAGACGTGTCAGGCCAGCTCTCAACCAAGTCATTTAAAATTTTTTCAATACTTAAACCTTTTCTTGGCTTTCTTCCATATATTTAATTAATCCTTTGTTTATTGCATATTTTTGCCTACCTGCATGAGTGTCCCTCCTTTCTTGTGTGTGTAATTTGATAGGCTTTTGTTAAAATTATATTTTTGGTCGCAAATATGTCTGACAAAAAGGAACAATTGGTTTCTAGTTTGTGACCAGTGTGATCAGAAAATGTCTAATGTAAACAACCATGTGTCTTGTGTCTACTGTCTCAGGGTGCCACACCTGTCTGTGAACCCCCCTTATGAGATATATAAAGAAATTAGCTACCACACTTTGGCAGAATGGAAAAACAAGCTTATGCTTAATGGTCTCCTAAAATCTCCCTTCGTGGAGGCTATTTGAGTCAGAGGGCTCAACCCCCCCAAAGGGAGAACATAAAAAGGAGTAAATCCTTACCCTCCTCTCCTTGCATCAGTGAATCTAAATTAACATAGCCAAAAGCAAAGATTTCTAAATTGGCACCAACAACCTCTGCACCGAGGCCTCAAACCCCCTCCACAGTGCCCATTTAGGGTTCCAGCACCTCAACAGCCGGCTACGGTGCCATCCTCTGCATCCATGCCACAAGCACTGATTACAAGACTGATTGTGATTACAGTACTGATCTCTCTTTTGGCTCCAAAATAGTTGTTCCATTTCCGGTAACTTCTCTCCTACCTATACATCATGCTGGTCCTTCGACCCTTGCCGAAAGGTGAAATACCCCCTCTGACCTGATATTCCCCTTCGGTGGATCCGTTTTTTGGACAACAATGCAGCCCATTTCTAGAGTGTCCTGACTCACCGTTGGGGATGTCCACCCACTGCTGCAAGAACCTTTGGGAACTGGATCATAGTGAGGCTAGTGGATCAGCTCCTGGTGGACAGCAGAATTCCAACTCCTTCCAAATCTTCCCTCCCACCTGGAGCCGAGGATTTTTCTCCATAGACTCCAACCTGTTTTCCTCCTTTGACCTCCATGGAGGTATCAGAGCTTTCAACACCGATGTCAATCCTGGTTCTAGATTCTTCGATTCCATTGGTAGATCTTAGCATGGTGCCAGAGTCTACCCTTTGGCCATTGAATCACTTGGAGCCGAGCCATCCTCGAGATCGAGACTGGTCTGTCGGCACCATGTTCCCTAGTAGGGCACCTTTTTTTTTTCCATGGCACCATCTAGTACGGCTCAGGTTGCCATGATGGAACTGAGTCCTCTTGTGCCTCCTTCCCTGGGAGTGGGTTTGTCAGAGCGGGGTGTGACCTTTGTCCTGAGGTTGTCTTTCTCGGTTCCAGGTTCCCATCCCTCTTTGGGGTGGACCTGCTTTCCAGGTGATAAGAGTGGGCACTTGCCTCTGCAGGGTCCTAACTGGTCCTTTTGGCACCAGAGACCCATATATTTCTTTCCTCTGAGCCACAGCTGACACAGCCTACTACTCACTGACACCAGGCATGGGAACCTCAAGACATCCTTCCACAAGGTACCCACTCTTAAAAATCCTCCTCAGATGACCCCGTCGAGGAGGTACCATGCAAGAGATCATGCAAGAAGAAGCACGTGGATTCCCCTGCGGAATCCCTCACCGAAGATGCAGACTACAATGAGGGTGAAGGGCCCCCATGGTTGCCCCATGAGGATGTCTCCTTTGGAGACATATTGGAAATCCTGAAGCAGCGGGGAGACTGGAAGTCACCACCCTTTTGTCTGAGGAGTCTGTATTCTTTCAGGCTTTCAGTGCTTGGCCCTCCAATTCCTGGGTGACCCCCACCTACAGATGACCTGGATGTTTCACTGTTGCAGTCATGACTGTAGGGTTCTCCCCTGCCGGCAGGCAGCCCTCGGTCGGCCAGAATCCCAAAGTCTGGGTCCGGCGACGGCTGTTCAACCATGCTCCCTGACGTCAGAGCGCCAGGAGTATAAAGCTGACAGCCGACGCCATCTTCCCCAGTCTTTCTTGCCGTGCGGTGATAGCAGTTCGCAAGTGCCGGTCGGCTGATGAATTCTATTGATATACTTCGGTCCGAAGATTTTCTTCTCCACTCTCAGCTAAGTACCCCGTTGGGGAAACCTTTTTTCTTGCTCCACTCCGATGTCAGAAAAAGTTAATAATTGTATTTCATGTGGGAAGCAAATACCTCATAAGGATTTTCATTCTTACTGTATTCCTTGCTTGGGCCCTGACCACGACGTAGCTAGTTGTCAGTTTTGTGCTAGATTCAATCAACGTACAATTAAGCGAAGGTACGATTTTGCTTTTCATTACTTCAGTAGGAGCTTTAACTACAAAATGTCATTGGATACAGTCCCGGCTACCGGAGTTCACAAGCGTCGCAAAGATAAAGACAGGCCTCCGAGGTCCAAATCTGATGATAGCGCACAAGCGGAGCCAGGTTCAGGTTCGACCGTCGTCAGTGAGGCGCTTTTGCAGCCCCTGTCGTTGGCCATTTCAGAACAGACAGTCGAAACGGACTCTCATGAGGAGCCAACCAGGCCTTTAAATATTTCTGTTGCAGGACCTTCGGTCAATGCTCCTTCGGATGGGTCCGGAGCCGCTGTGCAGGTACCAGCTTCCGAAGGGGTTTTCAGGCCTACTCAGCTCCTAACAAAGGCAAAGCCAAAGACAAAGGCAAAGACTCCTTCAAAATCAAAGACTTCAACACAGGCCTCTTCTGAACCGGCTCCTAAGTCACAGAAACAGTTACTCAAGATGGCGAAGGATTTAATTACTATAATTAGGGGTTCTCATCCCCCTCCAGACAAAAGGCCAAGGCAGGATGTTTCTTATGATTCCTCTGATCAGGCTTCTGTTTCCTCAGTTTCTTCTTCTGATCAGGAATATTCTTTCCCTCCTTATGAGGATTCTGATACTGAAGAATCCATTCCTTCTGCTTCTCCCCCTGAGGATTTCTCTTTTGGGGAAACTTTGCATGAAATGAGGGAACATTTCCATTGGGAAGGACAGGAGTTTTCAGAATCCAAGAAAAGACTGAGGGGAATTTCTTCTTCTTCCCCAACATAGACCCCTGGCTATTCCTCCTGTTTTGGATATTGTGGATGATGCCTTTTCGGAGACTAACTTAACCCCTAACTCTTTTCCTCCAGCTCCTGTTAAGCCTGATAGATATTTCAGGGTTCCTGCTTCCCATCAGTTTTTATACAAGAACCCTTCTGCTGACCCTGAAACCATTTCTCAGGGTCCCAAGGGAGTTAAGGCCGCTTCTGCCAAAAATCCCATTCCTACTGAAAAGGATTCTCGATCCTTAGAAAGATGGGGCAAAAAGGTGTACACTTCTGCTACTTTGTCCATTAGGGCTTTAAACTGTCAGTTTCATATGTTTAAATACCAGCAATTTCTATTGTCTGTCTTAAATAGAAGCTTACTTTCATTTCTGCCTGTGCAGATGATAAGGAATTACATGACTTATTGCACGCCACTGAACAAGTTGGGAAGCATGGTTTACACTGTGGATTTGATGCCTTGGAGGCTTCTTGTAGGGCTGCGGCCTCTGGCACAGTCATTAGAAGGCATGCATGGCTAAAGGAACAGAATTTACCTGAACAAATAAAGGCTAAATTATTGGATGCTCCTGTTCAGCATGATGTTTTGTTTGAATCTAAAGCTGAAGAGGTAATTAAAAAGATGGAGGATAAGGCGAAATCCATGCAAACAGTTAAAGATTTTTTACAAGTACAGCCTCCTAGATTTAGCAGGAATTGGCCTTCTAAAAATTGGTCCTTTCCCGCTTCTAACAGGCCTCAGAGGGGTAGATATAGGCGTTCCAGAGGGAGGCCTCAAACGCAAGCTGCTTACAGACCAAGACAGTGGACTGCTTCCACCCCTAGGGGAGGAGAGGACAGGTCACAATCTCAAAGGAAACAAACTCAATGACTCCCTCTGTTGGACTACAGGAACTTCTTGCCTGGAAGCCCCTCTCGGAGGAAAACTCTCTCTTTTTTATCAAAATTGGACTCGAATAACCCAAGACAAATGGGTTTTGGATGTGGTCTTAAGAGGTTACAAATTCCATTTTCATACCTTGCCAAGGCCAAGCGGATGGCCAGACCTTCCAAAGCATCAATGGACGGAGGCCTTAAACCTGGTGGAAGCTCATTTAGCTATGAATGCCATAGAACAGGTTCCTGTTTCAGAGATGGGAAAAGGTTTTTATTCAAGGCTTTTTCTAGTCCCAAGGAAGCAAAACTTATGGAGACCCATTCTGGATCTGTCGGTCTTGAACACCTTTCTAGAGATTCCAAAATTCAAGATGCTTACTCTACAGCAGCTGCTTTCAATGCTGTCCAAAAATGCATGGATGGTAACTTTGGATTTAAAGGAAGCATATTTACACATTCCCATCAGGCAGGATCACAGAAAATACCTCAGGTTCAAAGCCGGATCGAGGCACTTTCAATTCTCTGCGCTGCCCTTTGGATTATCTACTGCGCCCAGGGTCTTCACCAAATGCCTGGCTCCAGTAGTAGCTTACTGCAGACTCAAGGGAATTCAAATTTACCCTTATCTGGACGATTGCCTTATTCAGGCAGACAGCAAGGATGTCTTACTTCAGCATCTAGAATTTGTGCAGAACCTCCTCAAGTTCCTGGGATTCTCTGTAAACATAAAAAAGTCAAATTTGACACCATCACAACAGATAACTTTTCTGGGTGCGCTACTAAACTCCACAACCCAGATGGCATTTCTGACATCCGAAAAACAGTTACAGCTGGCTTCAACTTTCAGAACCTTGGCAACTTTAACTCATCTATCTGCAAGGAAATTCCTGCAGGCTTTGGGTTACATGGCCTCCTGCATCCTTCTCATACCATATGCGAGACTACACATGAGGAAAATACAATGGTACCTAAAAAGTGTATGGTCTCAGCATTGCCACAGTTTAGACATACTGATCTCCGTCCTTCCTTGCCTTCAAAAGGAATTTCTTTGGTGGTCCAGGGCATGTGCTCTAAACAAAGGGAAGCCCTTCCGTCTGCCTCCTGCCTCTCAGATTCTAACCACGGACGCCTTGGATTATGCTTGGGGAGCCCATTTTCAGGGCAATTGTTTGCAGGGCCTTTGGACAAAGGATCAGAAGCACCTGCATATCAATTTAAAGGAAATGTTAGCCGTTCAGAAAGCTCTGTTGGCCTTCAGGAATCTTTTACAACCAGGACAACTGTTAATACGGACAGACAACACCACAGTTATGTGGTACATAAACAAGCAAGGGGGATCTCATTCCTACCCCCTTTGCAGACTAGCCATGGATCTATGGAACACAGCTCTAGCTTGCAATCTGGATCTTCAAGCTCAGTTCCTACCAGGGAAACAAAATTTCCTGGCAGACAGTCTGAGCAGAAATCTTTCGGATCCACACGAGTGGATGTTGGACACCGAAATATTCAGGATGATAACAGCAGTCTGGGGATGTCCTCACATAGACCTCTTTGCATCCCATCTAAATCATCAACTACAGATTTTTTGCACCAGGACTTTCCACAGAGAAGCTTGGAAAGTGGACGCCCTGTCATTCAGTTGGAGGAACCTCTCGGGATATGCCTTTCCACCTCTTCCTCTTCTTCCATGGGTTTTATTGAAGATAAAACAGGACAAGCCCAAGAAGATAATCTTGCTGGCTCCAAATTGGCCTCGGCAGTTTTGGTATCCAACTCTAAAAAAACATATGCCTGGAACCCCCTTGGGTTTTACCTCAGTCTCCGAACCTTCTGTCCCAACATCAGGGTCAGGTTCTACACTCTCATGTCAGAACTCTCAGCTTGGCAGCCTGGTTAATCCAGGGCCTTTGATTTCTTCTGTACTGCCCAAGCAGGTTATGGATGTCATTTTAGAAGCCAGATGTCCTAGCACTAGAAAATCTTATGCAGGAAAATGGAAAAGATTTTGTTCCTGGATGCAGGCTCAGGATTCTGATCCCCTTCTTCCTAACATTACTTTAATTTTACTTTACTTGACAGATCTCTTACATAAGGGTCTCTCTTTCTCTTCCATTAAGATACGTGCCTCTGCTGTTTCTGCTCATTATAATACAGACCCTCCCATCTTTTCCCACCAGCTCATGCGACAGTTTCTCAGAGGAGCTAAGAACTTAAGACCTCCTAGATCTCCTCCTATTCCTGCTTGGGATCTCAACTATGTTTTGGAAAAACTAACCTTGCCTCCTTTTGAGCCTGCTGCCTCTTCTGACATCAAGTTTTTATCTTGGAAGACGGCCATCCTGTTAGCCCTTACCTCGGCCAGGAGAGTTTCAGAGTTACAAGCTCTTATGGCTGTGGAGCCTTATATTATTTTTCATCAAGACAGGGTATCTTTGAGGACTAATCCTACCTTCATGCCTAAGGTGGTTTCCAAGGTGGCTTTAAATCAAACTATACACTTGCCAACCTTTTTCCCCCACTCCTCAAAATAAGGGGGAAAGGATCTTACATTCCTTGGATGTGCACAGACAGCTACGTTTTTACCTGAACAGAACCAAGGAAGTCAGAAAATCAGATCAATTGTTTGTTTCTTATGCTTCAAGCTCCCTAGGTAAAGCCATTTCAAAACAGACCATTTCTAAATGGATAGCTCATGGAATCAGATTTTGTTATTCTAACCATGGAAAGCAAATCCCAGGGAGTATATGGACTCATTCCATCAGAGCTGCTGCCACTTCTGCGGCCTTCCTCAGGGGAGTTCCTACCAAGGACATTTTGGAAGCTGCAACTTGGAGTTCAGTGCATACATTTTCTAAGCACTACAATCTACCTCTCTACTCTAAGTCTAGGGCAGGCTTTGCCTCTGCAGTCCTGCAGGGCCTTTTAGTCGCCCCTTCCTCTCTATGACCACCTCCCTTTCTTTCAGCTTTGGGATTCTACCCTACAGTCATGACTGCAACAGTGAAACATGATGAACATAGTACAGTTGTGTACACCTACCATAAATATAGATGTTCGAGTGTCTTCACTGTTGCAGTCTGGGTTTCCCTCCCTCCTGTCCCCTCTTATTTTTACTTTTGTGTATTTCCTTTTTTCACCATGAATGAAGTGTATTTGCAAAGGTTATGGGACCTTTTTCATTTTGGGACTCCTGACATCTGGGGCAAGAAAAACTGGAGAAGATGGCGTTGGCTGTCATCTTTATACTCCTGGCGCTCTGACGTCAGCGAGCATGGTTGAACAGCCGACACCGGACCCAGACTTTGGGATTCTGGCCAACCGAGGGCTGCCTGCTGGCAGGGGAGAACCCTACAGTCATGACTGCAACAGTGAAGACACTCGAACATCTACATTTATGGTAGGTGTACACAACTGTACTTTCAGCTTATCATACAGCACACATGGAAGAGTCCTGATACTGTTGAACCTGTCAACCAGAAAGAATTCTTTCCCCTCCAGAGGGCAACCCACACTGGTCCAAGGGCTTACCAGTAGATGCTATGGGTGTGGCGGTGACCACTAATTAAGAGCTCGCCGAGGAGAGCAATACTGTCCTTCCCCCTAACAGGGAGTCTCTGGTGATAGACTAGGGAAGCAGGTGTATTCTTCAGCGACCTTTGCAATTCGGTCCTTGAACTATCTGGATCACTTCACCCGGCTTCAGACACACCTAATTTCAGAGCTGTCAGAAACCCTGGCAGGAGCAGTTTCTGATGAGGTATGTGACAAAATTGCTTCACAGCTTGCTACCCTGGAATCTATCTCTAACTCGTCCATGCTGTTTTCTCACTCTACCAAAGGGGCAGCTAGAGCAACGAGTGCAGGCATTGTCATGAGATGTCACACCTGTATGACTATGTGATCTTGTGGATCCCTTTAAGTTTTCCTTTCTCAGTGCCCCAGTATAGGCCTTATCTCTTTTTGGCCCAAAGGTGAAAGACACTTTAGCCAGGTGTGAAAAGGACAGTAAGATCTTGTCTGCCATTGCCATACATTTTTCCACCCCCCAATGACCCTACTCTAGGAATCAGAGGAGTGGAAGGATGTGGTACAAAATCCCAGGGTCCATTCCATGATGCACATGGTGAGTTTCCTTCCTGGGGTAGAGGGGGAAACTCAACTGGAAGATGCCCCTTCAGAGGCAGAGGGGGTCCACGTAATCAGGGGTCCAAATATACCAGCCCTATCAGTGCTGCTGAGTGTCCCGATTGCTTATCTCTGGAAGCAGTCAGGGGACGTTTTTCTCTGCACCACCTTGCCTGGCAAATGATTACCACAGATGTTTGTGTGTACATGATATTTGCCAGAGGTCATCACATCCCTTTCAATCGTTACCCAAGGCCACTAAGGCACATTCCCGATGTTCCACCCAGTCAAAGGGAAGCAGCAGCTCAAGAAATTCAAAAGCTGCTTCTAAAAAGAGTTATCCAAACAGTCTCATCAGACCACATAGGATCCAGATTCTACTCAAGGTTCTTTTTAGTGCCAAAAAAGACAGGGAATTGGAAGCCAATTCTGGACTTCAGCATCCTAAACAAATTTGTCAAGTAAACAAAATTCTGGATGTGGTCATGGTTCAGTCTATACTACCCCTTTCTGGGGAAAGTCATTTAGATGTGCTCGACAGATTTTTCAGGACATGTATTACCACATAAAAATGGACAAGCACTCCAGAAGATTCCTCTGCTTCCGGTTGGGAGCCAATCACTATCAATTCCAAGCACTGCCCTTTTGGTCTCTCTATGACCCCCAGACTGTTCACCAAATGTGTGGTAGTGGTAAGAGCTCACTTGAGACTGCAAGGATTCCGGGTGTTTCCATATTTAGACAATTGTCTCCTTACCGCTTCAACCAAGCATCTACTGGTTTCAGCTATACATTACACCCTACAACTTATGGAACACTTAGGGATAACAGTATAGAACACTTGGGGATAACAGTAAACAAAGAGAAATGCAAGTTAATTCCTTCTGAAAGACTGGAGTTCATAGGGGCAATTTTCAGTATCAGTCTTTCCTAGTCTCCCTCTCACTTCACAGGCTACAAAGACTCAGGTCTCAACTCTGGGTAATACTCTGTCAGGACAAAGCTTTGCCGCAAGCAGTCCTCCAACTACTAGGCTCAGTGGCAGCATCAATAACAATAGTTCCACTGGCAAGACTGCAGATGAGACTTCTGCAGTGTCTTTTGCTAACACATTGGTCCCCCTTGACTCTTCCTATGTCCTTTCAGAGCAGGATAACAAATTGGTGCAAACAAGATTTAATTTGGTGGATGAAGCCAGAAGAGCACCTATGGAGTTGCCCCTTTCTCCCCCTCTCAGCCCAAAGCCATAGTAACCACAGATGCCTCCCTGGTTGGTTGGGTGGTGGGCATTTCCAGGGAAAGACAGTCCAAGTCACTTGGTCACCCATGGAGGCCAACCTGCATATCAGTGTTGTAGAACTGAGGGCAGTGCTTCTAGTGTTGCAAGCATTTCAACCTGTTCTCTCTTCAGGAACAATTGCCATCTAGTCCGACAACAAGTAGTCTGGTGTATCAACAAGCAAGGGGGAACCAAGTCCTAACAGTTGTGTCAAGAGGCCATGAGAATTTGGCAATGGGCGATAGCTTACAACTGCTTTAAGAGCAATGCACACTCCCGAGGATTCCAATGTAATTGCAGACAAATTGAGCAGATGCGTTCTCCTGCCTCACAAGTGGTCCCTCAATCCTGTCATAGCGACGAAGATCTTCAGTCGCTGGGGCCAGCTTTGCTGCGATCTGTTTGCATCCCCCGCAAATGAACAAATGCAGCAATTACTTTGCTCTAATTCCCCCACAGGGGGAGTCCCCGAGGGATGCTCTTGTACATGATTGGCCCACGGGACTTCTTTATGCCTACCCTCCCCTTCTGCTGATCCCACAATTCTTGAAGAAGGTTCTAAGGTTGAAAAGCAGAGTAATCCTCATTGCATCATACTGGCCCCGACAAATTTGGTTTCCCTTTCTTTGGCCTCATCTAGTACATTAACCATGGATTCTGGATGCCACTTTGCAGTTGCCGTCACACCCACAGGGGTTGATGCATCCGAATATATCGAGCCTCAAGTTGACAGCTTGGTTCCTCTACTTCCAGTAATTGCCAGGCAAAGCAATCTATCCTCCCCTGTCTGTTACATTCTTCTGGCATCCCGTAAACCATCCACCAGGAAACTTTATTTCAGCAAGTGGAAAATATTCATAATCTGGTCTCAGGAAGGGAGAGTAAATCTGTTTTTGGCCCGCTTTATGTGGTATTAGATTATTTATCTAATCTTCTTCATTTAGGAGCAGCTTCTTCTATTTGAGTACACTTGGCAGCAATCTCCAACTTCCAAAAGACTCTTCCTTGATTTCACACCATCTCTGTAAAACCTTTTTGAAAGGTGTTACTTACATCAGGCTCCCCTTCAAACAGCAGATCGAGTCCTGGAGTTTGACATTAGTTCTACAAGCCTTGACTCGCCCTCCATTTGAATCTGCTGCTAATTGTGATTTGAAATTCTTATCCTGGAAAACTTTATTTTTGGTGGCCATTACCTCAGCAAGACAAATTTCTGAAATGCAAGCTTTGTGCATAAAACGTCCTTACATAGTGTTGCATAAGGGCAGAGCATCACTCCAGACTAATCTCTCCTTTTTTATCCACAGTTATTTCTGACTTGACTATTAATCAAAAGATTGATCTACCGGTCTTCTTTCCAAATTGTTCTAACAAAGGAGAATATTCATTGCATTTGCTTGATGTGCATTGACAATTGCATTTTTATTTTGACAGATCTAAATCATTACGAAAATCTGACCAATTATTTTCATCGTTCTCAGGACCAAAATTGAAAAGAGCTGTTTCCAAAGTTACTTTATCTAAATGGTTGAAAGATTACATTTGCTTTATGTATCAATGGAACAAGGCTTCTCTAAGATCAAAGCACATTCCACAAGATCAGTTGCAATGTCTGTTGCCTTCTATGCAAGTGCTTCCTTGGATGACATTTGTGCAGCAGCAACATGGGCTACTCCTCGTACCTTTATCACACATTACAAATTGGATATGGTCTCTAGGGAGAGAGGCTCCTTTAGTTCAGTAGCACTCAGGAATATTCTTCCATAGGGCCTCCTAGGAAACAAAGTAGCTAGGGACTCTGTCCCATCAGCAAGGAATGACTAAAGATTAACAACATCACGTAAAGAAGTTATGTTCTTACCATAACGTTACATCTTTGTTGTTGATCTTCATTCATTCAAACCCACCCGCCTTCACTCTCCGAAAGACTCCTAGAGGTTCGGATATGTTCCTAGCCTATGATAAGGGAGTTGCTCAGACAGAGCCTCCCCTCTCTTTCTTCCTTACCGGCAAACTCGATCTGCGGTAATATTGAGAGGGGCACTATGGGTAAAACTTAACTCGAGAGTTTTTTGGCTGGCTTGAGCTTGTTATGGCTGACTCGCTTCTGAGGATGGAATTGACACCCATCAATAATGAATGAATGAAGATCAACAACACAGATGGAATATTATCGTATGAACATAACTTTATTTTTCTTGCTTCTGCAAAGATATTAGCTTGTTTTTTTCCTGTTATTAAATGTTCACACTGAGAGACAAATGTCTGCAGCTGAAGACAATTAGCCAGGGAAATTCTGTACATTCTGTTCTGAGTGAAATTTACAAAGATTACATCATGCATTTGCAAGTAGTTAGCTGTTTTCTTTCTCATTCCTAATTATATTTATATGGAGACAAGCTAGCTGCGGGTGCAAGTAATTAATCTTGAGAGTTCTGAGGATTCTCTGCTGAGAGAAATGCAAATTGTAACGGTACAGTGACAAACAAACAGTTGAGTTTATGGGAGTTGAATAAGAAGATAGTAACTTCCCCAGCAGCCTTAATACTGTAATGTATTTAATAAAACAGTGCAAATTTGCTTGTATTTAAAAGTGACAAGTACACTTTTTCTTAGGGCTAAATGTTAATGTCTTTGAAAGCATACAGGCTGTTTTTCACATCTGGGAATGGAATAGAGATAGGAAAAGAGCAAACAGCAGTCTTTGTAAGTGGAAACTAGGGCTGTAGCATGCGATTTGGCATTGGTAGTCATAACTTTAGATTAGGTTATATGCCCGTTGGTGTAGCTCTCGATTTGGGGCAGATGTTCCTATCTGGATGGTTAAACTTCATTTGATAAAAATGTTTTGTTTTAAGCTTATAGTGGATGGAGGTGTTAGTTTTTTAATTGAGGATTTCCATTAAAGCAATAAGTCTTGAGAAATGTGACATATGTTTTCAAGTGGAGATGAGACGCAACCATATAAGAGGTCAGCCTGCCAAACAGTGTGTACATGTAAGAAGTTATAAATGCACATTCATAAAATGTCATTTATAATAAGTGGGACCAATAGCTTTTTGTCATAATAGCCACTCTCTCCATCTTATCTTTGAATGTAAATCTTACAGGTATAGACAAAAAGGAAAAAGGAATGAATTATATTAAGAAATGCAGAGTGCCACTAGCAGTGCTGTGGGGGAGACATTTGGAAAGAAGTCAATATGTGCCTTTGACAGAGAGGATTTGAGGATGGATGTTCTGCAGAATATCTGGGGCAAAGGAATAAGGATGTAAATACTGATTGCTAGATGGGCTTCAATAGTGATAGAAGAGTGGAAAAAGTAATGGTAGATTTGTGATAGTAAGGGGCTGTTGGCAAGGGAGGATGATTACCCTGGCATGTACTTGTATTCCACCAAAAACTATTATTATGGACCTTAAGAAAATTTTGGGAGAAATGTTCCCTGCTGAAAGCAGACTATTACTTATAGATGTGGACTGAAACTTGGTTTGCAATAGTGAGGATGTGTCAGAGACACCTAGAAGGGACACTGTAACAAAAGAGGCTAGATGTCTGAAGAAATTAAGAAAATATTTGGTATTTAAGACATTTACTATTCTTCCCTAGCTACAATAGCAGGGCTAGACTGGACAGAAATTATATTTCACAGAAATGTGTATTTAATTGAAAGCTTTGACACACATTCAATAACTACTTCAGGTCATGCACTGATAAAAACTAAGATGAAAATACAAAGTAGTAAAGTAAAAATGAGACACCAGCACTTTCCCACCTACTTATTAAAAACAGAGGAATTTTAAGGAATGGTAGTGGAAAATATTTGAGTGTTTAGGGAAGATGGACATTCCTTCGGAGGGGATAGCAAGATAAAATGAAAATAGAGTTTAAAAATGGAGAAGAAATAAAAGAGAAAGTGATATGATTAAGAAGTAGTAAGATATACTGAGGGGCTGACAAAGGTTGAAGTATTGCAGAATAAGGAAAGTCTTACTTAACATGAGGAGGATCAGCTGTAGAGTGCTAAAGAGAAAATAGGGGAGTATTTGGATAATATGCATGAGTTTAAAAGTATTGCTGTTGCGCATCTGTTTTTTTTTTTTTTTTTTTTTTTTTTTTTTTTTTTTTTTTGGTAGTTCCAGAGCACAGAAGATTTTAACACAACAACTTGTTCAACAGAAAGTAGAAAGGGTTGTTGCCAGAATTAGGCAGCCCATAACAAGAAAAGTAACCAGCGATGCTATAGAGGTATTGGAGATATTTTGGAAATTATGAAAATTGGTGTAAAGCAGAGCAATATGGAAACCAAGAAAGAGCACAAATAGTAATATTTGTGGAACACTTGATTATACCAAGATTAGAGGAAGATGAGGCTCAGTAGTTAATATAGGAGGAGATGAGATAAAAATGGTGATGTATAAGCAATCTGCAGGGAAGTCTCCAGGAACACATGGTATTCCAGTGGAAGATTGGAAGTTAGGAGGGAAGAAAGTCATAAAGATCTGGAGGATTTGGTCTAAGTGTTTTAAAAAGTGGGTGGAAGCACCAGCATCTTGAAAGAAAGGTGCAGTGGAGTGGCTGCATTACTCCGAGGGTAAAGACCCATCAGGCCCAGCCTCATATAAACCCATTTTAATTTTAAAGTAAGAGTATAAAGTATTTATTTTTGTACTAGCTAAATTAATGACGGGTGTTGCCAAAAGTTTGAGGGATCAAAGTGGTTTGTGGAGGGGAGGCAAACTTTTGACACCAGTACAATAATAAGGTTAATTAGGATGTTATGTATGATACTGAACAAGGAGAAGGTCACGGTGAGCTGCCTGTCGGGCGCTAGGATCCGCCAAATAACACAAGCACTCAGGTCACTCCAAGGCAAGTACAAATATGACTCGGTCATTGTCCATGCTAGTGTGAATGACCTGAGACGTACCTCCCTGGACTACATGAAAAGAGACATAGAGGAGCTCTCTAAGCATGTAGCCCAGGCCGGTATGACCCTGACCCTGGACTACATGAAAAGAGACATAGAGGAGCTCTCTAAGCATGTAGCCCAGGCCGGTATGACCCTGACCTTGAGTAGCATCTTACCCTCACCAAGAATGATACCACAATATGAAGACAAGATGATCAATTTCAGCAATTGGCTTAAGTATTGGTGTCATTCAAAGGGGATCCAATGCCTGTCAGCCTGGGATGACATGCTCGACAAGAAACGATGCTTCGCTAGGGATGGCTTGCACCTGTCACCCCTGGGCTTTCGGATATTGGCAAAGGCTCTTGCTACCCCCATAGTGCCTTTTTTAGGCAAGGCTCAAAAGACAAACCCACCTGCAATAGGTATCACAAGGGATAAGAAACTAAGAGTAATGCCACTCAACGCCAGAAGTCTAAACCTCAAGATGCACGCACTTGAAACTCTCCTTAGCATGGAGAACATCGATATCTGTGCAGTAACAGAAACCTGGTTCAAGGCTCCCGAGAGCACCCCAGCACTACCAGGTTATACCTCATACCATGCTTTTCGGCCCCAAAACTTGGACCGAACCACAAAAGGAGGGGGAGTATCAATATTCGTCAAAGATACCCACACTTCCAGGTTGGTGGCACAGCACGAAGCATCAGAGACTATCTATGTGCAACTAACAGTGGGCAAAACTGCCTTCCAGTTTATAGCCTGCTACAGGCCACCCTCCCAAACCCAAGAACCCCACTCGGCCTTCCTGAGAACACTGGAAAATATGAAGGTCTCTCCAAACACCATTATATTGGTCGACTTCAACTACCCAAACATAGACTGGGAGCATTACTCTAGCTCCAACACCCTAGCCCAAAGTTTCCTAGAATTTCTAAACTCAAATGCTGTGTAACAACTTGTTACCACTCCCACAAGAGGGGAAAACATACTGGACCTGATCATCACCAACATGGGGACTCTATGCTCCAGACCAGAAGTGTATCCCTCACTGATAAGATCAGACCATAAACTAATCTCACTGGATATTCACATCCCGACCCCACCCCCTGTCCAGAAAACCACAGTGAAAAACTTCTCTAAAGCAAATTTCACACTCCTCAAAACCGAAGTGGAATCCTTCAAAGCCCCCGGGCTTGTGGAAAATACGGCCCAGACCGCAGAATCCTTTATAAACGCATTCTATGAACACCTTCAGGAATGCATGGATCATGCAATCCCAAATAAAACCAAGACCCAATCCTCCAAAGGCAGACATCCTGTCTGGTGGACCCCAGCCCTAAACAAACTATACAATAGAAGGAGGAAGCTACTACATGATAGAGCAAAATACCAAAAAGGGAAGGCATCTCTGATCAGTATTAGCAAAAACTACGGCACTCATAAAATCGTCTAAGGCCAGCCTAGAGAGAAAAATTGCACAGGACACTAAGGATAATCACAAGGCTTTCTTTAGTTATGCTAGGAACCTGGGTGGGAATTCCCAGATATGCTCAGAATTAGTCTAAAATGACAAAAAATACACCGAACCCACAGACATTGCCAACATCCTAGCTGACAGGTTCAGCGCAAACTTCTCCCCCCCTCCCCACCAAAAGGGCAAATATCTATCCCAGCAGAGTGCTGCCCCCCTGATATCTCAGATGCTCAGGTAAGAGCCGCCCTCTCCAAAGCAAAAAAACACAGCATCAATGGGACCAGACGGTGTCTCGGGCTGCGTCCTACATGAACTCCAAGAAGAGCTAAACTCAAACATAAAACTACTGTTCAATCTCAGCCTTACTACAGGATATGTACCCAAAGAGTGGCGTACAGCAACAGTGGTCCCTCTCCACAAAGGTGGTGCCTCAACAGATCCTGGAAACTATTGCCCCATAAACCTGACTAGCTTGGTCTGCAAAGCTATGGAAAAGGATCATCATGGACCTCATAAGTAAAGATATTGGGGACCTACAGACACTGGATCCTACCCAGTTCGGCTTTAAGGGCAGATCCTGCCCCTTAAACCTGGTTGATTTCTTTGAAACAGTCACCAAGGCCATTGACGAGGGGAAGGTGGTCCACACAGCCTACCTGGACCTCGCAAAAGCATTCGATACAATACCCCACTCGGGCATTATAAGAAAGCTCACCAGCTTAAATATAAACCCCTATGTCACTAGATGGGTTGCAAACTGGCTCAAGGAGAGAACCCACATGGTTAGAATTGCTGGAGCCATGTCAGACTCCAAACCAGTTACAAGTGGCGTCCCACAAGGCTCAGTCCTGGGACCTCTCTTGTTTGGTATCTATTTCTCGGAGGTACAGGCCAACACGGAAGGACTGTGGCTGACCAAGTTCGCAGATGACTGCAAACTGGGTGCCATAATCGACTTTCCAGCAGGCACAAGCATCCTTCAAAAGGGCCTCATAGAAACAGACAACTGGTGCCAAAGCCTCAAGCTAAACGCCAAAAAGAGTATAGTCATCCCCTTTGGCAAAAACAAAGTGCCCACAAATTACCACATAGGTGGTAATCCATTAAGTACTGAAGAAGTAATTAGGGACCTGGGGACCCAAGTTGATAGCAATCTCTCATTTGACAACCACGTGGCCAAAGTGGTTAGAAAAACATTTTATATAGCCCACCTAATCATGAAGGGATTCACATCTAGATCAGGGGAGGTCATCGTGCCTTTTTACTCCTCCCTCATCAGGCCCATAATTGAGTACAATGCCCCTTTTGGGATGTACCTTACCAGACACCTGCAGCAACTGGAAAGACTCCAGAAGTACCTCACCAAGAGGATCAAAGGGCTCAAACAGTTGTCATATGCTGCCTGGTTAAAGAAACTCCAGCTCTACTCAGTGGCATACCGCCTGCTCAGAGGCGATCTGTGCCTGATGTATAAAGCCATGTCTAACCCGGAATTAATGGACATGCTGCACCTCAGAAAATCCAAATCCCATCGAGCTACGCGCTCGAGAGACTTGAACCCTCAGCACTGAAATAAATAGGACATGCTGGAGGGACAGATTCATAACCCAGAGGCTCCCTTGGAATAAAATCCCAGTCCAGGTTAGGCAGAGTCCCTCATTGACTCTCTTCAAGAGGAATCTTGACGAGTGGATTGGAGATCGTAGGTTTACCCCAGGTATCACTTCTGTGTCACTGTTAGACAGAGGCACAGTATACTAACCTCGAAAAAGGACATAGCAAAATTAATTTAAAAGTGGGGAAAGCAAAACACACTCTGGCTAGGCTTATAAATGCCCTAGGGCAGATAGCCTAGTATGAACCTATGAACCTATGTAAAGGATTAGAGACAAGATATAAAGTGGGAGGGTTCCTCTCCAATAACCTGTGTTTGAACAGAGAAACCAAGCAAGGGTGTCCTTTTCCCCCTTTGTTTGCTTTATAATTATAGCCATTGGCAAAGAAAATAAGGGACTCAGAAATTGTAAAATATAGTTGCTTTGGTAATCCAGAAAAGTTTGCTTTATTTACATATGATTATATTTTGTAACTTATAAATCCAGGAAAGGGCATCTCAGTGTTGTGGAACATTTTGAGATCATTTCAGGTTTTTGGGGGATATAAAATTAATGAAGATAAAACAAAGGCTATAGCCATACATTGTATGCCCCGCTCAACTTGGTTCAGTAATATCAGTATTTATGGGGGCATGGTAAGATGAAGCATTTAGGAGTAAGGATTAAAGGGGCTTCTGTTATGGTAGATAAGAGTGTGTAGGAAGAGACTAACCTAACAGTAATACAAAAACCGAGAAACTAGAAGCTCTTGTTTATAGATAGGAAGATACAAGCAGTGAATTTTTTTAGTCCCTTTAGTTTTATATACAGGTCAGGCATGTTTGTATCAACCAGAGAAGCATACCTCTCAGCTGTAAAGATTTTCACAGAATGTTCAGATTTTTGCTTCATATTTTTGGTCTGATTTTCATAAAATTGTTTTTCTGGCAAATTAGTCGCAAATCATTAAAGATTGGAAGTTAGAAAAAAAATGACAGATAATTGAGTTTCGGACTTCATATCCTACAAGATAATTCATGCTAATGCAAAACCTGTTATTCTATCAACTTTCTAAGTTTGTAAGAGCAGTATTTAAAAATTGCCCTATTTTTGGGCCTTTGTCCCACTTTTATTTATGGCTTTGTACAGATTTTTTGCTCTAAGAGGTTGAGAGGGATGCAGAGAAGGTTTGAACAATAATTGATAAAAGAGTTTAAGGAATTAATCTGGAAGGGGAAGGGGCAAGAGTTAAGTCTGATAAGTTGATGCTCCCTATTGAACAAGGGGGTTTAGGATTACTTGATTTGAAGGTTATATGTTAGAGCTACAACAGTTAAGGCTTGTATACATAACACAAGCAGAAGATTAAAGTGGAAATGGATGATGATGAAGTGGGGGGAGGGGAGGGAGTTCAAGAAATAAGGAGAGTGTGGAAGTTTGGATACAGGTCCTTAAGGAGAATAGTAACTACCATAAAAAAAGTTATATTCGTAAATTTGTAGAAAGTATTCTAAGAACTAAGCCAGCATGGAAATGGAGAAAGGAGATTTTGCCAATACTGATGACTGCAAACAGGGACACAGAAGATAGGCAAGAGGGAGCTGAAATTCACTGGAGAAAACTGGCAAAGGCACCAATGTATTTGGAAGAAATAGAGTGGGGAGAGGCCAAGAAAAAGTTTGGAATGTAGGTTACAGACTGCCTTCCCTGTCAGGGATTGATATCAGAGTGTAGGCAAAGAGAAAGGAACTAGGAAGTCCTAATTGAAAGACTTGCTGTCTTAAAGTTTTTGGTCACATGAAGAACAGAAGCTGCTGTTAAAAAAGGGATAATTAATACGGCATATAAAGTACTGCATGCTCACTATAAGAATCAATCAGACAAGTTGACTGAGGAGGCAGACTGGAAAAGCAATTTGCAAGGGAAGAATAGAAGGACGTATGCAACAAAGTATCAAAGGTTTTTTTTTTTTTTTTTTTTTTCTTGTAAGTGCTTCCATAGGTATTTTTATAGCCCAAACAGACTTCAGGTACTATGGGAAAGAAAGAAATAACTGTAGACAGGACACATGTTTTTTTAGGGAGTATAATGAATTGCTGATATTAAAAATTCCCTGCGGAGTGCTCTGTCAGATGTATTTGGGGAGCAAATTGCTGTAACTAAAGAAATTATTCTTTTGAGTTGGGGCATAGGATATGAATTGTCTAAACATAGTAAGCCCTTATGTTTAATTCTGTTGGCTGCCAAAAACAATTACTAGAAAATAGAAATTAAAATCTAAACCAACTGTATTTGAAGTATTGAATATTGTAAAAGATAAAAGAACTGGAAGTGTGGCCTTTAGAAAAGGAGAGGAACAAAGAACTTGTGGGAGCAATACATACAGAATAATGTTCGAGGAGTGAGGTTCAAGGACAGGCAGGAATCTAGCATTTGTCTAATGTTGGACAGAAAAACAGTTATAAAGAAAGAACATCTAATGTATAATTTGTGTAAATGGAAAAATGTTAATATGGTTTGTTTTCTATTAATGTACGTATGCCTATGGTAAGTGATAATTTAGTAAAGTTGTTTAAAAAAAGGTGTTGTGGGCATTAGGAGAGAAATGGATCCTGTGGGGTATTCATCACAATTTGGAGAGAAAGTTGTATCCCAGATGACTAGAGAATAAATATCCTAGTGCCGGTGTACAAGACCAAAGTTGGATATTCACAATTAAGGACAGTGTAGTGGCATCAAAATCCTGTCAGTCTGCATGAAAGTGTTAGAGGGTGATTGATAATTGAATACACAGAGAAGAAGTAATGCAAATGGGAGGTGATCAGTTTGGATTCAGATCAGGATGCAGTATAGCTCACTCAATGTTTACAGTGCGAAAGATAGTGAAGAAGAAATTGAAGATGAGGAAAAAGTCCAATTGGGCATTCCTAGACTTCGAGAAAGCTTATAACAAGGTCACAAGAAATTAATTTTGGCAGTCCTGTGGTGGATAAAAATCTCAGAAACATTGGTAGAATTAGTGCAGGCTATGAACAAAGACTTAATGACACAAGTACAAACAGTGTTCAGACTTAGTGGGGTTCCCAGTTGAAGTGCATGTGCATTACGGCTCTAACCTCTTTCCTGTTTATACTTGTGAATAGACTGCATTAGCAAACAGGTCAGTGGGGACAGATAAGCAAAGCTGCTGTATGCAAATAATGTGACACTAAAAGCAATCTCTAAATAGGAACTCCAGCAAATGATAGATAGGGGGGTTCAGAATGCAAAACATGGAATGAAACTAAGGTTAGATATGATTGTGATCATGACGCAAATGGAAGTCAGAAGAAGCTGAAGAATGTAATAGAAGAGAAAATAAGTGGACTAGGTTAACAGCTTTAGGTATCTGGAGGGAGTGGTTGAAGAGAAGGCAAGTCTAAATGAAGTTAAAGCTATAATCAGAGGTGCTACAGCTAAATGATACAGTGTCAAGTGTAGTGTTGGACAGAAAAAATGCCAAAGAAACTGAAGATTAAGGTGTACTAAACAGTGGTACAGTTAGTGTTTTGTATGGCATAGAGACCTGAGCAGTGAAGACAGAGCAGCTGAAGAAGCTTGAGGTAATGGAAATGAAGTGACTGAGACTGGTAATACTTAGCATATTGTGGGACCAATGAATAAATGATATGTCAGAGCAAAACCCAGAAATGCCCCAGTTGCATAGAGGTCAAAGAGAACAAATTATGGTGGTTTAGTCGCATGCAGGAAATCTGAACTTGATTTGGTAAGGATTTTGGAGAAGAGGAAAGAAGGTAAAAGGAGGTGAGGACATCCAGCCATGACATGGATGGGTTGTGTGACGGGGAAGACCTGCAACTGTCAGGACTGACTATGGAAAAGGGTAGAAGAATGTCTGTGACTCGAGAGATTTGGTGACAGCTGACTCAATACCCGTCCTCCTTTAAAAAATGGGAAAAAGGGAGTTGGTTGTGTGATTTGCACTGTCAGCAACATGAGATTTGTGACGCATAGTAGGCAAACTAAATAAAGTAAATATATACAGTAAGAAATGCATGTGTTAAAAAATACAGGTAATGAGCATACCTGCAAAGGCAGATTTAATGAAATTTCCAGTCTGACATGTAGTAGAAGCATACCCAAGTGCAAGCAGAACTTAAAAGTAATGTGAGACTAAAGTTTTTCATAACATTTCATAGTTGCAGGGAGTGGTGTGCATATATTGAGGTGCAAGGTAAATGGATGAGCGATTTTTGTTGACTACTGTTAAGCTGATTGCAAAAATGCTAAGAGAAGACTACTTGATCCATTGTGGGACCCATTGTAGAGCTTATTCCAGTGATTTGACATTTTATTTGCATTAATGAGTTTGATATTGCGAATCATATATGTGTGATTTTGCTTTTAAGAATAAAGTTATAGTGTCCTGCAAGTGAGGGACCACATGTAAACTTAAAACTGTCCCCTCCTCTCACACCTCCCAGTAATTTTGAACTATGTATCTCATGGCTTCAGCTGTGTTTTAGGATGTACTGTAACTGTGGGAAGAAATGGCATTCTTCCCTCTTAGTTCATTATAACTTTGTCATGTAACAGAGTATACATATGTTTCTGGATGCTT